>NW_026715648.1:0-14689 GCF_029784015.1 Lycium ferocissimum | reverse complement strand
AGATCCGAGATTGAAATTTGATTACTATTCGTTACATTAAAATTGAATTAAATGTTCATGAATAGTTGAAAGAAGGGTCTAAACATCTAGAACTTGCGGGGAATAAGATCCATTATGCCCTAAGACTCTCATAAGTTATGTCACGAAACGTTTTATACGTAAATTATGTCTGCCGCCTCATTTGACTCGGTGGGCCACCCTTATTCTAATTTCCTCCTATGGCTCCATTTGATTTATTTCGAACTACGATTAAAGGAAACTTTTGGATATTATTCCGACTACTAAACAAGATTTGTTTTTAACTAAACCCTTGACCCCCCCGATGCATGATTTTCTTTCCTAAAAGTTTACAAATGTTTTCCAAAACATTCTTTTTCTTCAAAAACCCGGTTTTACAATATTGAAAGTCTTAATGACTAAAGCGATGACTATGATTCTACGATGCCTATGATCCTATGATGTCTATGATCCTATGAATACTATGATCCCATGACGACTACGATTCTATGGGGACTATGATCCTATGGGGACTATGATTCTATGATGGCTATGGTTCTATGATGACTATGATTCTATGACAACCATGATTCTATGATGAAAATGATGATGTCAGATAAGCTATGTCTATGACACGATATGCTATGTCTATGACCCGATATGCTATGACATGTTCTATGTTCTAGTCTCGCCTTATGATTATTGTTCCTTCAAGGTGAGACGAAGCGACCATGATTGATCCATAATGCGATCGGAGGTTTTCGACCTTACGTCACTCAGATAAGTACATGATTTCTTTGGGTTCTCCTTGCATATAAATATGAACCGGGGTTGGGGGACGGGAACTATGCATGCCGGGAAATTGGAAAGGAACTATGTTTCATTGCCACCGGTCGGTGGGCTTATCATCCGGACGCGGATGCCGGACGCCGGGATTTATGGCCGAGCCGGAGTATTCGGCGCTATGTGGGCGAGCCGTCTCGTGCGGCACTATGACCGATATGACCAAGTAAGCATGCATGGCATCCGCCCCGGGGGCACTCGTATGCACGGAGTTACTCTGTATCATGACATGTTCTATGTTCTCCATGCGATATATGATTCCTATGTACGGTCACGCCTTGACATGACATGTTCTATGTTTCTATGCGGTTATTGTTCATGTATACATTTCTTACTATGTTATTATTCATGCTTACATACTCGGTACATTGTTCGTGCGCGCCCGCTTGCGGGCGCCGCGTTTCATGCCGCGCGGTACCCCCAGACGAGTAGAAGTCATCATAGAAGATGTTCCAGCACGTTGGCAAGCTCCACGCTCACCCCCGGAGAGTTCTTTGAGTCGGCATACGTAATGCTATGGTCCATGATTACGATTAGAGACTTTGCGAGACAGTCGTGAGTCTAGAGTGTCAGCCTAAAAACAGAGTTCCACTGGTTGAGGTGTTTTTATTTTACGGAGCCTCATATTTACAAACTGTGTTTACTCGAGAAACGACGAAAAGATTTTGAAAAAAATTTACTATGTATTTTACTTTTCTTTGTCCTGTGAATCCAAGAGAACATGTGTGTACTAAGAGTCCGAGGGTTCGCTCGGCTCCGAATATGGGGTCGGGTGCCCATCACACCCTAGTAAAGTCGGGGTGTGACATGGGTCTTATGGTCTTACGATTTTCATGTATATGTATGTATGTGTATATTTGTATTATTCTTGATAGCCGATGAGCTTATGATTATAAAAGTAAAAATGTTTCCAATGATGTTATATTTTCAAAGCTTCAAGTAAATGTTATGAATAAGAGCACATGGATGCTAGGTCGAGTGGTGTTCGGTGGTTAGCCCCGGATACCCGTCACGGCCCGTAGGTCGGGTCGTGACAACATGGCTATAGGGAGGACGCGATCCGGTTGTTGACCCGGGACCGGGCGCGGGGCGGTGTCCGGAGGCACGGAGCGAGAGGATGATCATGCGGGCGGACGTGACCGGTCGGAGGACTTGCTATTTTTCTTGACATGTCAATCCGCCGGAGTTTTTCGGGTCAAAGCCTCGAGGAGGACCCTCGGGAGTTCATCGACAGATGCGGCGTACGCGCGCGGCTTGTCGGGCGTCGAGATTGAGTCGGTAGAGTTGGCGTCGTGCGGGCGCACGACATAGCAGCGAATTGGTATGAGTCATGGGAGCTATCCAGAGGTGAAGGTGCTCCGCCAGCTGTATGGGATGAGTTCGTGGAGGCCTTTCTTGCCCATTTTCTACCCCCGAGAGACTAGATGAGCCGGGGGGTTCCGTATTTTTACATCGAGGCAGGAGGCGAGAGTGTCCGGGAGTACGCGTCCGGAGTTTGATTCTTTAGCCGGATACGCTCCTCATATTACGGCGGACATGGGCCGACGAGGTACACCGATTTGTTATGGGGCTGGATACTTATCTGATTGACAGTTGTATGGCGATGGCTTCTCAGCCCGTCATGGACATTGCACGTGTTATATCCCGCATTTTTGTGCAATCGGATAATTCAAGATAATCGCGGGAAGATGGCAAGCAAGGCCTTATCTTTATTTTTTTTTGGCATATGAGTTTCTTATGAAGAATTTAGAAGTGAAAATATTAAGAAAGGTAAATTCGCAATATGACTCGTGGAAAGACGGAGGAAGGCAAAGGGCAAACTTGGAATTTGGAAAATAAATTTTTTCATGAATTGTAGGACACAAAAAATAATAAAGGGCTTGGTAATGGGCCATGTTTGGCCGTCCACCTCTTGGTGGGCTTAAGCCCACATGGAATTTTTTTTAAGGAGCCAAAATAAAAAGATGACCAAGTCATCTTTTTCATCTTACCCTCTAGAAATTTCAAGAGAGCTAGAACAAGAGAAAAAGAGGAGAAACTAGAAGGGCCATTCGGCCACCTCCATGCCCACAACCACCTTGGGAATTTTTCGTCAAAAAATTTATCTCTTCTAGCCAAACAATTCATTGAAGGGTCCTAAGCAAAGTAGAGTGGTTCTTGAAGCAAGAAAAACATATCTTCATGTAAGTTGTGAATTCTAGTCAAGTGAAGGGTTAGAGGAAAAAGGTAAAAATTCATTCCCTTTTATATGTTATGGATGTTGTGCGTATGTTGTAGAGTGTAAAATGAATGGAATTCATGAAGAACATGAATATAGAGGTGGTGGCCGTGTGGTGTATATGGTATGTATAGCCGTGTGTATGTGTTGAATTATGAAGAAACGGTGAGCAAGTTTTATTTAGTATGTTGATTGTTGAGTTGTGAATTTTATGTTGCAAATAAAAGCCTAATGAGCTTAGTGGAATGTTAGAAGTTGGAGGCTTGTCTTGGAAGATTATGTAATTAAATATGATGTTCATGCATGCATGGAAATATAATGTTGTTAGTGTGAGGTTATTAGTGTGTAAATTATTAAGTTGTTATTGTTTTATTGGAGTTGGAAGGTTTGAAGAAAGTAGTATATTGATTGAGTTGTTATAATGTATCTTGGATTGAATATGGAAATTGTTAGTATGGTTGTTGACATTATGTTGATAGTTTGGCCGGGTTGAATTCCCGGATTGTTGTTGATTAAAAATTGGCTAAGTTGAATTCCGGGGATGATGTATTTATAGGGGAAGTTCTACCGAAATTTCGGCAGACAAATGATTACTTTAAATTTCAACTTCTAGATGCTCTAATTAACATTTGGTAAATGTGACCAAATTGTAGATTTTGGTGGATTTGGAACTTGAAATTGGAGTCGCGTAAGAGGCGGAAAAAGGTATGTAAGGTTTCACCTTCCTTCTTTGTCA
This sequence comes from Lycium ferocissimum, assembly GCF_029784015.1. Classification (NCBI taxonomy): domain Eukaryota; kingdom Viridiplantae; phylum Streptophyta; class Magnoliopsida; order Solanales; family Solanaceae; genus Lycium; species Lycium ferocissimum. The sequence goes on along the minus strand of NW_026715648.1, from coordinate 10,895 downwards.
TGTCTTAGACATAATAGGCTTGAATACGTGCCTCGGGGATGATTCCATTCCTAGGAATCCGAACTTGAAATTAACCCTTTTTCATTCAATAGAATTGAAGCAATATTTTGCATAAAAGGTTGGAAAGTTACCTAAACATCTAGAACGTGCACAAATAGGACCCAACTACTTTAAAAGCTCTTATAAGTGACGTCTTGGAATGTAACAGATGTAAGTTGTGTACGCCACCTCACTTGACTTGAGGTGGGCCCACTGTTCCCCGGATTTTCTTTATTGCTCCATTTATTGAACGATAAGTGTTGTAACTATTTCAATGAGAATGGTTCCATGATGATAATAATAACGATGGTGTAAGGAAGAGAATATGTCTATGATAAGTGTAACACGAACGATTCCATGACTAAGAGCCTTAAGTTAAGAATCCAATGCAAGTATGAAAGTGTTAAACTAGTTCTTGGTCTTCAATTTTATTCCTTGGTTATGATGCTATTTTCTAAGTATTTCAAGCATATGAACTAACGTTTATGATGTCCATGGTTTCGTTTCATGTTTTTTTTTCAATATTATTTCCCATTGATAGTCCCGCCTTATAATTATCGTTCCTTCAAAGTGACATATATGTATACGAGATATGTATATGTACATGGGCTGGGGGGAAGGGATACATGTATATGTGGGGAATGGGAAGGTAAACATGTTTCATTGCCACCCAGTCGGTGGCTTATCATCCGGACGCGGGATGCCGGACGCGTAGGATATATGGGCGAGCCGACGTATTTCGGCGCTATGTGGGTGTTATATCCCGCCTTTTTGCATAATCGAAAAATTCAAAATAATTGTGACTTATGAGAAAGGAGGCCATGTTTGAATTTTTCTTAGTAAGGGTGTGGCGATTATGGAGACTTGAATGCGGGAACAATGGAGAAGGCCTAAGGGCAAAATTGGAATTTTAGAAATTTGTTTCGGAAATTGCAAAATGTGATTCATGAAGATTTGGGCTCAAAAAAAAAAAAAAGAAATGAGGCCCAAACAAGGGAGGCCCAACCGGCCATAACATGGCCTAAGTCCATGGAAATTAATTAATTGTGCATGTGATTAATTATATAAAGGGCTAAGGTTCAAGAAACTTCAAGAAAAATCAAAGGAAAAATCAAGAAAAAATAGAGAGAGCCATTCGGCTAGAGAGAAAAAAAGAAAGAAAAGAAAAGAAGAAAAATTCTTGGAGTTAAATCCTTGGTTCAAAAATTTGGTTCTTCTTGAATTAGTAGCAAGCTCAAGGTGCTCTACAAGTTGATATAATTTTCAAGGCAAGGAAGTGTTTCTTTTGGCAAGAAGAATTTATTGGAAAAGGTAAGAATTCCATGTTTTCTTTTATGTTATGGAAGGTTTATGGATGTTAGAATAAGTGGAATGGTATGGAAATCATGGAATTGTGTTTGTGTATGTGTTAGCTAGTGCATGTGTGTGTGAGTGTGTGGTAGCCGTGAATCATGGTAGGTTGAAGGAAATGTTTGAACTTGTTGAGTATGTTGATTTTGTTGTTATGGTCCTATGAAATAAATGAGAAGTATGAAGAATTTGTGTGTTGTGAATTGTAGTGAGTAGGCCGTGTGTGTGTATGTATGGCCGTGTGTATGTGCATGGTTGTGCATGGAATTGGTGTTGAATTTGGTGTTATATTTTAGTTGTGATTATTGTGGAATATGAATTAAAAATGAAAGTTGTATGAATTGGATTGAAGTTGGAAGTATGTATGTTGCCGTGAGCTATGGAAAGGTTGGAATAAAAATGAATTGTCTTGTTTGACAAGTTAGTTGTGTTGTGATGATTCTTGTAATATGAATAAAGGTTTAATGGGTGGAGTTAGTATTGATTTGAAAGTATGAAGTTGAAATGAGAATTATGGCATTATGTTAGAAAGTAAGCATATTGTGTTGGTTGTTATTGTTGTTGGTCTTGTGTTGGCTTGTTGTTGGTTAGTTTGAGCGAGTTGAGTCTCGGGGATGTGGTATGTATAGGGGAAGTCTTTGCCGAAATTTCGGTAGCCAAGTATAAACCAAAGTTGAAATGTTAGCTTTCATGAATAGTGCGGTAAGAGTGACCATTTGCGCATTTCGACGAAATTGAAAGTGAAGCCAAGCGAGCATAAGGCGTAATTGAGGTATGTAAAGCCTTCCCTATCTTTCTTTGGCATGTTACGAGGGTAACGGGCTTGAAAGCGAGCCTTGATTGCACTTCTCGCGACTCACAATCCAAGATTGAAAATAGCGCCAAATCATTCGAAGATTGAACCAATTTCCTCTAAATTGACCTATAAGTATGCAACTTCCATAAAGGGAGTCAAAACACTCTAAGATGGTTATGGACGACTCCCTAAGGTTTATTATCCGTAATTTACGTATTCTACACACACACACACACACATTTCGTCCGTTCTTCCTAAGTAACTCTTACCGTCCGCTAACTAATACGTATTATGATTGTCTTTCCGAATCTTGATATCAAATTCGACATCCGGACGCATTCGACACTCCGTTCGATAACTGACATTTCATTTGACCTACCTTCCGAACTATTTCAGCTTTCATTAAGTCCGTATGTCGGTCCGTACATGGGTTTCTCATGGATCTGTTCGGATGTCTCAATGCTTCCTTCATCAAGGCCCGGCTGCCCCGTGGGATTCGCGCACTTCCACCGCATTTTTTATGGTTGGGTCAAGGTGGGCCCACAAAACCCCGATATTCCCGGTATGGCTCGAATTGATCTATTTACGTCCGTTCTTCCTAAGTAACTCTTAATTATGTTTCCGTCCGCTAACTAATACGTATTATGATTGTCTTTTACGAATCTTGATATCGGTCGACATCCGGGACGATTCCCCGGACACTTTCTGTTCGATATAATCTGACTACTTTGATCTGACCTACCTTCTGAACTATTTCAGTTTCATTAAGTCTGTATGTCGGTCTGTATGTATATGGTTTCTCATGGATCTGTTCGTGGATGTCTCAATGCTTCCTTGTGCTGTATGTTTATGTATGTATATTTCGCGGCCAGTTTATGTATGTTTTTGATCGTGATTCGTGCACTTCCACCGCATTGTTCACCGCGTCCCTCGGATGTGCGGGCGGGATCCGTTCGCATCCGATTACGATCGATTATGATGCGATTATGTGATATTACGGGGATGGCGGCCAGGATGAGAGACGTTTGATCCGATCCCCCGTTCGTCCCGCCACCGCGTCCCGTACTACGAGGGCGGGTTCGTTACCGCGTCCGCAGAGGGCGAGACATGATGACAGGGGATGTACCGGGGCCGGATCCGTGTGGTCCCCGTATTTTTCGGTCTAAGCCCGACGAGGACCCCTGATTGGGATCCGATATCTCGATTTGTACGTCCGTATATGATTATGATTAAGCATGCCGATTCGTTTTTGGCCGTTGCATATTCGTATGTCGTGGCGATTCTCGACTACGATTCCGGACCCTATTTGTTGATTGCCGTCATACATTTGAGATCCGGTTACGGCGAGAGTCCGTCCGTCACACCCCGTATCTCTCGATCCGCATTGTGCCTCCGTTAGCCGCATTTCCCAAATCGACATATTATGATTACCGTACGCTCTCAGTAAGTCCGACTCCGCTTATGATCTCTCCCCTTCGTCCGTACGCTCCGTAAGTACGACTCGGCTATGGATCCGATTATGCAATTAATCTTTTCCGGAAAATACGGTTATGATTTATACATATTCGACTCGATTATGATTATGTATGTTATGTTTCGCTCCGATCATACATACTCGGTCCACCTTCGTACCGACCCCCGTTCTTCCGGGGGGGGCGTGTTACATGCCCGCGGTACGGACGCACCGCGTGATACGCCACCGGTCTAGGACTTCGATATGCTGTACGTCCGGCTCCGTTTTGAAGAGCTCCCTTTGATCCGGAGCTTCGATACTTTTGGTATATATCTTCGTTGTTCGTATGTTCGTATATATGACTATTTGGGTACGGCGGGGCCTCCGTCCCGTCTTCTCGATTTTGTTCGTATGTTAGAGGCCATGCGTAGACATGTTACGAATGCGGGTTTGTGGGTTGTCACCGGTCGGTACGTACGTTCGAGTGATTAATTACCGCGACTGTGAAAAATCAAGAAAAAAATTTTCGCTAGAGAGAAAAGAAAGAAAAGAAAAGAAAATGATAGCCTCGGGTAGCAAGTGTACGAGTCAAGAAGAATAAGTATGTTTATGTATGTATATTTAATGGTATGGAAATCTCGCGCGATGTATTTTATATCTGTACGAATTTATGTATGTTTGATCGGAATTAGCTATTTGGTACGCCGGATCTGTTCGGTAGGTACGTGCGGGTGTCCAAGTAGGACACCGGTCACGGCCCACGGGGTTGGGTCGTGACAGTGGGCGAGCCGACGTTGTTCGGTGCTATGACATGACACGATATGCTATGACATGACACGATATGCTATGACATGACACGATATGCTATGATATGGCACGATACGCCATGACATGATATGATATGATACGATACGATACGGTATGATAAGACATGATATGACACGATATGATATGATATGATATGACACGATATGATATGATATGATATTATATGACATGATATGATATGATATGGTATGATATGATACGACATGATACGATATGATACGATATGATATGCTATGACAAGACACGACATGATATAAGTTCTATTTTCTATGTCTACGAAAAAGAAACGTTTTTTTTTTCTAAAAGGGAAATACAAGCATGTACGGTATCCCGGCTGAAAAGGGTATTCCTATGTGCGAGTTACTTTCTTTCATCCCACCATATGTCTATGGACCTATGACATGATTATTCTTACTTCGTGTCTTTGCTTGCTTTATTAGTTTTCATGCCTTACATACTCGGTACATTATTCGTACTGACGTCCCTTCTTGTGGATGCTGCGTTCCATGCCGCACAGGTCAGCAGGCGGACAGACTTGACCTCTAGAAGCTCTCATCTCCCCGTATATATGCATTTGATATGTGGATTTTGTTCAAAGAGGCTCCAGGACGGCCGCGCTTCGGTTGTTCGAGCCTCGGTTCTTTGGTACTATTTTGTATATATATGTATTCGGGCACGCGTGCAAACACGGCCCTTCCTATGTATATGTGTACTATGTTTAGAGGCTCGTATGACGGATATGTACGCATGTTAGATATTTTGTACTTTGATGGTCCTCGTCGTATAATGTGATAGCAACGTTTGCTAGCCTATGTTTATACTATGCTATTAATGTTAAGTGACAAAGCAGAAAAAAAAATACGGTGTTGTTCATACGGCCCACTTAGTGATAAGAATACGACACGAGATAAGAGGTGCCGTACAATTTTTGTATATATATATGTATCGGGCACCGTCGCGGCCCCTAGTTGGGTCGTGACAAAAGTGGTATCGATGTTTATACTACGCTAGAGGGCGGTCTACGGCCCACTTAGGGTTTGTCTACGAGCCGTGTCCAGTGAGATTCCTCGCATGGGTGTGTAGTGCGCCACGCTTATAAACAGGAGGCTGCAGGGCATTTAGGAAATATGACCTTCTTTGTACTCTAGATCGTGCGATAGAGCTATGTTACTAGGTTTCCATGTTCTTTTCCTAATCCTGTGTTATGGTTTCAGTAATGCCGGTGAAGAGGAAAGCTACAGCGGCCCAGAAGGGCAAGACGGTGGCTGGGAAAAGAATTGAACGGGAGCCACCAGCGGAAGTAGAAGAAGGCGAGTCTCATAACGAGACTCCTCCCCAGACTTTTCATGCTCCCCCCGTGTCAGCAGAGCAGGAGAGAGCCCCAGCTCAGGCCAAAGCCTCCGGTCCACGGCCCAGCGGCCCGGGCCGGCGGATGGCGGTAGGCCATCCGGTTATTGACCCGGAGCTAGTTGCCGCGAGGCTCAGCGGCAAGATACGGACCCGGGAGATAGGGCGGTGAGTACAAGGGCCCGCGACTTTATCACCCTGAAACCTCCGGAGTTCCATGGCTCGAAACCAGAGGAAGACCCGTAGAATTTCATAGATGAGATGTTAAGGACACTGAGAATAATACATGCTCCGACATGTGAGTCGGGGAATTGGCATCGTACATGCAGTGCGGAGATGTGGCGCTTTATGGTATAACAACCGGATATCCTCTGGGGAGCAAATGCCCCTCCCCCGGTACCGGGGGAGTTTACGGAGGCATTTCTCGCGACATTTCTTGCACGGGAGGTTCGACGAGCTCGAGTGATATGTTTTTGAATCTTAAGCAGGAAAATATGAGTGTCGAGAGAATATAGTCTTCGCTTAACTCATTAGCCCGGTATGCCCCGGCCATGATAGGCCGATATGGGAGATCACGTACATCGGTTTGCGAGTGGGTTGGGGCCACATATAATAAAGAAGTGCTTGACGGCTTCACTCCAGGATGGGATGACTATTGCTCGTATCCAGGCCTATGCCCAAAACTTGGAGGAACAATATCAGCTACGGAGAGGGGAGCGTTATCCGGATAGGGGTTAGAAAAAGGGGCGGATATTCGGGGCTAGAAGCGAATACGAGGGGGGCAGGCACGGGAGCAATGCGGTATTCGGCCATCGGTGGCCGGCGCACCACCTCGATTTGCGGATAGGGGATTTGATCGCTACGCCTATTCGGGACCGGATCGGGGTACTAGAGCTTCGGGGTCCCGAGTATAGGCCCGATTCCGGCGGACGGGCAACCCCACTACGGTGTGCTTGGTGTGGCGGGCACACGCTCGGGCGTGTTACCGAGATACGGGTGCATGTTATGCACAACGGACGGACGATGCACCATTTGATGCAAGATTGTCCGCTAAGGAATGAGGGGAAGTAGAGCTCGGCCGGCCGGTCGGCGGTGGGTTCGTCACCGTCCGCGGAGCCTCCGGGGCAGTGCCTCTCGTGCTCCAGGCGGGTCGTGGTCGAGCGAGGGGAGGGGCATCCGGTTCGACCCAGCCCTCCGCACCGTATATACGCATTGGCGGGACGGCGGGATCCCCCGAACCTCCCGCATGCGGCCACGGTGCACTTTCGGCATTTTTCTATGATATATGGGTGTTAAATTGAATTGATTTTACTTTATCCCGCACCGTCCTTTGTATTACCGAACGTATTAGAATTCGGGGAATTTAGGACAAAAATAGCCATATACATAGGTACGAATACTCGGATTGCGGAGGTTAGAATTGTAATTAAAAGAAAAGACGTGTTACGCGGCGTGTTGAAAATCTTTAAGACCCCAACTTGCCCCATATTATGTGATATAGGCAGTGCGGGGGAGTGGAGGCAAATAGACCAGCATCAAGGCACTAAGATGCATCAAAATTTCAAGGTTAAGTGTGCTAGGGTGAGAGAAATATCAAGATGGGTGACCCCCTGAGAAGTAAGCTGAAAATTCCATAATTGTATATATGAGAGACGAATGTGAAATTAGGGCAATCTAAGGGGAAATTAGGATATGCAGAGCGGCTAGATACCTTATAGAGGCCATATAGAAGATCGCGGAAGGCGATAATTATTTAAAGAGCATAGGTGTACACGTACCTCTCTTAATAAAGGGGGGGAGAACGTGTCAGACCTAGAATGAACTATGACGATTCAAGTTCTAACGAGGGAGATTTACTAACTTAGAACCAGAGCTCGGAGCTAAGTCAAGTGACCTATGGCCTCCGGGCGACCTGGGCTTCCAAAATGGATATGTTAAGCGACATGTGAGGCAACTCTGGAGGAGACCTCCCCAAAGTATCATAATATACTATAAGGCCAGTAACATTCGAGGACGAATGTTCTAAAGGGGGAGGATGTTATATCCCGCATTTTTGTGCAATGGATAATTCAAGATAATCGCGGAAGATGGCAAGCAAGGCCTTATCTTTATTTTGTATGGCATATGAGTTGCTTATGAAGAATTTAGAAGTGAAAATATTAAGAAAGGTAAATTCGCAATATGACTCGTGGAAAGACGGAGGAAGGCAAAGGGCAAACTTGGAATTTGGAAAATAATTTTTTTCATGAATTGTAGGACACAAAAAAAATAATAAAGGGCTTGGTAATGGGCCATGTTTGGCCGTCCACCTCTTGGTGGGCTTAAGCCCACATGGAATTTTTATGAGCCAAAATAAAAAGATGACCAAGTCATCTTTTTCATCTAACCCTCTAGAAATTTCAAGAGAGCTAGAACAAGAGAAAAAGAGGAGAAACTAGAAGGGCCATTCGGCCACCTCCATTGTTACACCTCGTATTTTGTACATTTGGATATTCCGAACTAACCGCGGGAAGTTAAGGACAAGACTATGTTCAAATAATTTTAGTGTACGAGTTGTCGTGAATATTATTTATGACTATTATTAGTATGGAAATATTGTGAGAGGCTAAGGGAGAAAGAGAAATTCGCAAAATGGGCCGTAAAATAATGCGAAGGCTAGGGGCAAATTGGTAATATTGAGGAAAGTCGAGGGGCAAAACGGGAATTTCACCAAAGGGTTCATGAGAGTTCTAAAAGGGGCCATATTGGCCATGTGACACAAAAAAAAAAAAAAAGAATGGAAAAGATGACAAATAAGTCATCTTTTAATTTAGAAAATTCAAGAAAAAGGATGAATAATCTAGAGAAATTGAGAGAGGGGGCATGTGCCCTCACATGCTTGAGGATTTATATATATATATATATATATATATATATATATATATATATATATATATATATATATGTTCATCTTTAATTTAAGAGAAAAGCAAGAAAAAAAAAAAAGGACAAAGGCCAAAATCATTCGGCCAAGGCAAGAAAAAAAAAAGAAAAGAAAAAAAAAATTCAAGTCTTCAATCTTTGGTTCAAAAATTATGTTCTTCAAGTATTTCTACCAAGTCAAGGATGCTCTTTAATGTAGTGCAATTGTTGGAGCAAGAAAACCATCCTTTGTGGCAAGTTCAAGATTCTAGCCAAGTGAAGAAATTGAAGGAAAGGTGAGAATTTCTCTTCTTTTATGTATTATGGAAGGTTTACGTGTGTTGTAGCAAGTTGAGTTGAATGGAAATAGTAGGTGTGTGTGTGTGCCGTATATGTTTGGTGTTATGTATGGTGATGGATTAATTATTTTGTGTAGTATGTGGTTGTTGTTATAATGAGTAGAAATGGATGGTTGTGGATGATGTGGTATGTAGAATTACATGAAATTCATGAAAATGTGTAGTATGCATGTGTGGCCGAATATAGTGGTGTTGCATGGAAAGAAATGAATACATTTTACTTAATCTTGTGTTGTTGTAATGTATAGAAAAAGAATGAAAAGTCATGAAAATCTATGTGTTGTTGTTGTGGCCGAATGGTATAGGGCATGGTAAGTTGATGTAATTTAATATTCTAGTTATTGTTGTTATGGGTTATGGATGAACAATGAAGGTTGTTGTCGAAGTAACATATATGAAGGATAATGAAATGTATGTTTGTTGTTGAAGTCGAAGGTTTCGGATGAAGTAGCATGTAGATTAAGTTGTTCGAACATTGCGCGAATTGAATTGAAGTGTTATTGAAATATATGACAAAGGTTGCTAGTGATAAAGTGTGTCTTGAATGGATTGTGGGTATTGTTGGTTGATATTTTGGCCGAGTTTCATTCTCGGGTTGTTGTTGTTGATTGAAATTGGCCAAGTTGAACTTGGGGGTAGGATGTATTTACAGGGGAGATGTTGCCGAAATCTCGGCAGAGTATAAGTGAATCTATTTGAGAAGTCAAGACGAGCGTTGATTTAAGATTAAATTCCTAAAGTCTTATAACCAATGTTTGGTATCTGTGACCACATTGTAGATTTTGGCGAAATTGGAAGTTGGATTTGGAGCGGCGTACAAAGCGGAAAAAGGTATGTAAGACTTCACTTTCCTTCTTTGGCATGTCTTAGACGTCATAGGCTTGAATGCGTGTCTCGGGGACTACTCTAATCCTAGAAATCCGAGCTTGAAATTGGTTACTATTCATTCAGTAGAATTGAAGTAAATGTTCATGAGTAGTTGAAAGAAATGTCTAAACACCCAGAACTTGTATGAATAAGAACCGACCACCCTAAGACTCTCATAAGTAATGCTATGAAACGTATTATACGTAAATTGTGTACGCCACCTCATTTGACTCGAGGTGGGCCCACTATTCCCGAATTCCCTCTTATTTTCCCATTTGGCTTATTTCCGTACTATAGTTAATGGAAGATCTTGGTTGCCATTCTGACTACCAAACAATAGCTGTGTTAACTAATCCCTCGATTCCAAGTGTTATATCTCGCATTTCGTGCGTATTCGGAAAAATTGGAAATAATACGGAATGTTAAGAATAAGGCTTTAAGTGGATATTATTTAATGTGCATGTTATTTTTGAGGAAATATTGACGGGGGAATATTAAAGAAGCGTAAGGGCAAAATGGTAAACTTGGAAATTAGTCCCGTGAATTTTCCGAAAACGACCCATCGTCAATTGGGCCTAAGGAACCAAGTGAAAAAAATTGAAGGGATTAAGGCCCAACAACTTAAGGTGGCCGGCCATTTATGGCTTGGCCCAAGATCCATTTAATGATCATGTGCATGGCATATGACCAATTAAATTATTTAAGGATCAAACCTTCAAGAAAATTCAAGAAAACAAAAGAAATCAAGAACACAAAAAAAAAGAGAGAGCATAGAGGTGTATTCGGCTGAACATAGGGAAAATTCCATCTTCCAAAACTTGATTCCAAAATTATTTCCTTGTTGTTTTAGTACTAATTCAAGGTCCCTTGTCGACTTGGCGTAGTTGCTTCGGAGGATTGAGCCTTGGTTTCATTGGTTGGGCAAGTTGTTTCATTGAAGAAGATTGAAGAAAAA
>NW_026715647.1:0-19822 GCF_029784015.1 Lycium ferocissimum | reverse complement strand
TCCATGACCTCTCCGAGCTTACGTTAGTTTACTCACGACGCGAAAATTTTTAAGGTGTAACATTCTCTCCCCCCCCCCCCCCTCCTTAAAAACATTCATCCTCGAATGTTAAACTCTCAGAGATCTTATGGAATTTTCGGTAGAGCTTCCTCTATAGCTGTAGTACTACCAACCTGAAGGTTATAATGTCTCAATCTAGATCTCCTTTAGTAATGGAGACAAATGCGGATACTTGGATCTCATATCTTTCTTAACTTCTCAAGTCATCTCTTCTACCTTCACATTTTTTTCATAGTACTACTACCAAGGCTACATCTCTGGTTTTTTAAATCCACAATCCTAGAACTTTGGCTATCTAAGAGGGTAGTAGGGACTTCCTCATACGATAATTGTTCTGTACTCCAAATATCATCAATTGGTACAACTATGGGGGGATTTCTTAATACACTTATGAAGCATAGACATGTAAAAGACTGAATATACATATTTCGATTTGGAGGGTAAATTTAGTAGGTCCTTCGACTATCATCTTGTGAATTCTAAGACATCCAAGGGTCATACTTACCTTCTCTATTACTTTTCATAAATTCCTTCAGGATGGGATTCCAAATTTCAAATAATCTGACATTCCTCCATTCTTATAGAGCTTCATATGAGCCATATGGATATTGAAATGATGACTAATACCATATGCAAATTCAATCCATACTAACTGGTCATCCTAATTTTCTTCAAGGTTCTAATATACATGCTCATGACATATCCTTAGACGTCGGAAAAGTGTGCTCTGCTTACCCACTTATCTCAAGGTGGGAAAGAATACTAGAGTAATCTATATTCTTTATGTTTCTCTATATATACTGATCCTCATGTGCTAGTAAAGAACTGAACATCTTAAGCGAGTAACCCAAGCTACTAGATAATCGAATAATTCCATGCTAATCATTTCCTGAATATTCTATGCCTAGAATTCTCATATCATCACCATACACATTTGTATCATCAAATAATCACGTTCCTCAAAATAGTTCATTTTAGTTTTAGTCCTTCTCAATTGATAACTACACTTCTTTCCATCGACAAGATGTTACTAGAATTCTGGCTCGAATACTTTTGCCTTTAAGGCTTCCCTGTATATTGCTTTCCTAACTGTTCTATGATGCTGAAACTTTATATCCACACAAATAGCTCGCGTTGGCTATTTCACTTAACTTTTATCTTAGTCTACTATCTACTTCGAATACCATCATACTCAATCCTTCTCTGCTTCTTCATTTCTGAACTTCCTATTACACTCTTATCTTGAAATTCTGAGTAATTTCCTCCTTAGTGTACTCCTTTTCAATTTTTACTTAGTCATGCACATGACTGACTCATGCACATGTCTGATTGGTTATGCTTATCATCAAATCGTCCTCACATCTTATCGGCCCGCTAGTGTAATATGCCTTTGAGGTAGTTTTCAATTCCTTTGTTATCATATTTCCATCTTTTAACAAGGCCTACTTCTGATCCAATACTTATTTGTCTCATCTTCCCCCTTGGGGGTGTTTGTTACACCTCAAAAACTTTCACGTCGTTTGCGTTGTGAGTAAACTAACGTAGGCTCGAAGGGGTCATAGAACCCTTATAAGGTTAAGGACAACTCTTAACAAGTGTTAAGTAAGTGTCTAAAGGTTCCGGGATCAAGCAAATCGAAGAAAATAAGTTTGTCAAAAATTTGGGAAAAGTTGGCAGAATTTTGGATAGAAATTTTGAGTCAACTTTAGAGAGATATATCTCCCAAAGATATCAGGAGTTTTAGAGTAAAACAAAAGCCTAAATTAAAGTTCAGGAAGTATAGTTTCGAACGCAACAAACCGCGCGTCAATCTGACATCAGGATAAAATGTTATGAGCATTTTAAGATAGATGTCAGAGCAGAGGATTAACTCTGCACGAATGCGCCCCAAAGTGGCGTGAACGAGCAGAGCAAAAAGTAGGTCAGTGCAAACCGACTCTAAAACATTATATAAAGGGGGTTTACCCCTTATTTTTATCCAATAACCCTTGGAAACCTTCCCCAACCCTCTGGAAACTTCTCTAAACTTCCGCCCATAAAATTTTAGCGGGAATCAAGTGTAATCTCGGTATTTAGGCCCGGACAAAGTATAGTTGCGATTATAGTATCGTATTGCGGTGAATCTTGGCTTGGATTCAAGGTAAAAATTGAAGATATTGCGGTTCTAGCAGAAGCAAGGTATGAATCCTTCCTTATTAATATTGATTTAGGTTTATTTACGGAGGTAGAGCTATTAAACGATCATATAACGAATTTGTTGGTTGAGAATTTGGATAAACATCATGTGGGATGTTTTATGGAATATTTTGGTATTGGCGATGATGTGGTTGGTGTTAGCATTGTTGTTGTTGGGATTGGTTGTTGGTACTGTGATTTCGAGCTAGTGATATAAACAGGAGAGATGCTGCCCGAATTTTGGCAGATTCTAAAGGGGTTAAATTTGAAGACTTAAGAAAAGCATATAACAATAAGCCTGACAGTAGTATGAATTCTCTTGAATGTAGATTTACGAGCTTGGGAGGATAAGCGTTAAGAAGTAGGAGACCAAAAAGGTATGTTAAGGCTAGTCCCTTTCTTTCTAAAGGCACGATTCTCTTCTCTTGCACCCATACATGTTTTCCATAACATCCTTATTCTCAAAAGTTAGAAGTTCATGATTCTCAATGTTCCTATGATACTAAAGATAGATGTTTTTCTACGATGATAATGATAATGATGATGATGATTCCATTCTACAGATTCCAAGTTTATGGTTTTGATGCTATTATGAGATTATTAAGCTTATTTCATGATTTTCTTGATTTATTCATGGTCGGGCAGTTTACTTATACATATGTTTATGATGTTGTTTAAAAATAAAAGTTAGAATGCATGATATCCGCCTTACGAGGCAATCAGATGTACATGTTATCGCTCTATTTCATGTTATGTTCCATATCTCTTATTATGTTGTTATTCATGCCTTGCATACTCAGTACACTGTTCGTACTGACGTCCCTTCTTGTGGATGCTGTGTTTATGCCTGCAAGTTCAGGTAGCTAGCCTGACGATCCAGCTCAGTAGGTCTTCCACTCAACCGCAGTCAGTGCGCTCCACTTGGTTCGGAGCTGCAGCCCTTTTTGATACGCTATTTTGACATTTAGATGTATGGGTATGATGGGGCCTTGTCCTGTCTTTTCTGTTACACCTTGAAAAAATTTCATGTCGTTGTGCGGTGAATAGACTGACATAAGTTAAGGTGTATATGATGTCCCTACTAGTAAGAAGGGATACTTGATGATTCCAATTAAGATTCCAAAGACATTTGAAGGTAGAGAAGATCGAATAGTGTACCAGCAGGTATTTCTGATGATTTACGGGGTTAGAAGTTGAACCAATCGAAACGACACTGTCACACCCCAATCCTGATAGGGCATGACGGGCACCCGACTCTCATCAGAGTCGAGTGAATCCTCAGACATTCGCTCTATCAAAACCTGTCATTTCAATAACTTTTAAGAACATAAAAATTTTCCAAAAAGAAATCATCTAAAATACATACTCTTTTAAAGTACATAAATGACTCAACTCACATCACTCTGTCGACATCTCGACAAACTATCCACAAGACACTCTCTGCAAAGTCTCTAACATATACAAAATACCATAACATAAGTATTTTGACTCAGCAACACTCCGAATTAAGATAGTGCTCACCAATCCAGCTGATAGCCTGGGAACATCCTATGGCCAAATGTCTTCTACTCATCTGTATACACCTGCGTGGCATGAAACGCAGCCCCCGAAGAAAGGGGGTCAGTACGAATGGTGTACTGAGTATGTAAGGCATGAATAACATCATAGTAAGAAGTATAGAACATAACAGGGGATAAAGATGACCCGTACATTTGATTGCCTCTTAGGGCGGATACCATACATGCAACTTTAACCTTTTTATATGTACACAAAATCAGGGAAGACATCTGAAACATTTTAATGAATGTGCAAAGATAAATTAAAACATCACCACATAGGCCACAACGTCAGCCCCTGTAAACTGTGCTATATGTATACACATCACAACAAAGGCCACAGCACACCCCCTGTCAACTGTGCCATATATATACACATCACAACAGGCCACAAAGACACCCCCTCGCTAACGTGCCATATATACACCACAACAAGGCCACAGCATCACCCCCTGTGAACTGTGCCATATATATACATAACAAAGGTCATAGTGTCACCCCCTGTCAACTGTGCCTTATATATAAATGACAAAGGTCGAAGCGTCACCCTCTGTCAACTGTGCCTTATATATAAATGACAATGGTCACAGCATCACCCCCTGTCAACTGTGCCTTATATATAAATAACAAAGTGTTATATCCGGCATTTCTGCACATTTGGAAAATTTGGAATAATTTTTTTGCTTGTAAGAAATAAGGCCATATTTGGATTTTTCTTAGCAAGTGTGAGCCGGTTATGGAAGTTTGAATGCGAAAGCACCGGAGAAGACCTAAGGGCAAAATTGGAATTTTGAAAATTTATTTCGGGAATTGCAAAATACGATCCATGGGAGATTGGGCTCAAAACAATAAAGGAAATTGAGGCCCAAATTGCTAAGGGGTGGCCGGCCATACTTGGCCCAAATCCACCAAAAATTTAATAAGTTTTGCATGTGCCATGCATGTGAGTAACTAAGGGGGCAATTATATACATGAGACCCCTTAGAAGATTCAAGAAATTAAAAGAAAAATCAAGAAGAAAAAAGAGGAGGAGCTTTCGGCTCCATGGAGAAAGAAAGAAAGAAAAAGAAGAAAAATTCTTGGAGCCTTGTTCTTGATGCAAAAATCTTGTTCTCTTGGAATTTATAACAAGTTCAAGGCGCTCTTCGATGTGGCATAATTGGTTTGGAGGAAGAACTCCGTTTGCGGAAGGTTGAAATTTCAAGAAAAGGTATGATTTCCATGTTTTATGTTATGGAATGAGTGTGCATGTTATAGTGATTAGAATGGAATGAGAATTATGGAAATTGTGTTGTGTGTGCATGAGCGTGTGTGTGTGTGAAGAGGAGAGGAGGCCGTGAGCCATGAAGTGTGAAGGGAAATTGAATTAAATTTTATTTGGCTTGTTAGTAGGGTCGTTGTGATACTTGTAACGTAAATGAAGTCTTAAATGATTCGAATTAGCATTGAAATGGCATGTATATCATTATGGGAAAATATGTGATTTTTGCATGATTTTTGTATAAGTGTGTAAGTGAGGTTCTAAACGTGAAGTAATGTTGTTGTTAATGAAGTTGGAGGACAAAAATGTGTCATGGAAATTTATGTTGAAAAATTGGAAGTTTTGGATGAATTGTAGTTTGATGGAAATTCGGTATATCTTGTCGAATAATGAGAAATGTGTTCGAATTGTATTTGAATGGTCGTGAATTAGTAAATAAGTATGGAAACGTCGATATTGAATGAAAAATGTGAAGTTGGATTGGAAGTTGTTGCATTATGTCGAAAGGAAGACTAATGATATTAGAATGTATTTTAAATTGCTTGTTGATGTTGTTGATGTGTTGTTGGGTTGTTGTTGTTACTTTGAGCCGAGTTGAACCTCGGGGGTGTTGTATTTATAGGGGAAGTCTTTAAAAATTTCGGTAGCCAAATAGAAGCCAAAGATTGAAATATCAACTTGCATGAATAGTAATTGGCAAAGATGACCATTTGCAGATTTTTGACGAAACGGGATTGGAGATTAAGCGAGCGTAAGACGTCCGCAAGGTATGTAGAGCTTACCCATTCTTCATATGGCATGTCTTAGACCTACTAGGTCGAAAATGGGACCTCGAGACTAATTCTACTCCAAAAAAATCCGAGTTTGCTTTTGGTTACTATTCATTCAAAGTAATTGATTCAAAATGCTTACCTTTGGATATAAGAACGCATAAACCTTTGTATCTTTCGTAAATGAATCCAAATGGCTCCGAAACTTTTCGGATAATCTTATGGAGCCTAATGTTTGTAAATTATGTCCGCCGCCCGGCTTGCCCCGAGGTGGGCCCGCAAGTCCCGAGACTTCCTTTATTTAGTTTGTCTGACTCATTTTCGTACGATCCGAAAAGGAAACATTTGCTTACGATCCTAAGGTCCGTCCGAATGCCTTATTATGTATTTGAACGCTCGTCACTATGAGCGCTACTATATTTTCCGAGAATAACTTACGGTATGTTTTTCGAAAACTTGATAACTAAAAGTCCGCAACCTCTGTACACTAATTTCCGATTTATTTGATACTCGCTTTGAGCTTTTGATACTAATGAATTCGTATATGAAATTATGTGCCGAGTTTTGGAACTTACTTTAATATGCATATGATTTCTGCACTACTCGCTCGTGCCGACTATTATGATTTCGTTCGCGGTACCCGGCCGGTTTTGTGATCGTGCGCACCGTGATATATTCTACTGTATGATGTGTTACGGTTTTCCGTGACCTCGCCATAGGGCGGTTACCGTTTTGGAGTTATGATGTGATATGGCCTTTGTTATATTTGATGATGTGTGTGATATTGTGATTTGTTCGGAGATGTACGGAGATTTGAAAGCTTCCGGAGTATGATGTGTTGTGGCACCAGCGTCAGGGGGTGACCACGTTCTAAGAGCCTATGCATGATTTTTATTTGCATTCTGCACATTCGCATTCCGCACAGGTTTGGTTCTGTTATTTCTGTATTTATTCGTATCTTCTCCTCCGCTTATGATTCGGATTATCGTACCTTCGCTTTACATACTCGGTACTTTTCCGTACCGACCCCCCCCCCCCCCCCCCCCCCCCCCCCCCCCCCCCCCCCCCCCCCCCGGGGCCGCGTTTCATGCCGCGCGGTACGGTGTGCTCGGTTGGGCGATTCCCCGCTTAGGCTACCTATTCTCGCTACTTGAGTGCTCCCCTCGATCCGGAGCCTACATTTGGTATACATGCTCTGCTTTGGGTATTCGTATTTTTGCTGCGGACGGGTACGGCGGGGCCCCGTCCCGTCATATGTTCGTACGTTCGTATGTCCGTTTCCGTTTGTGAGGCCCGTAGTCATATTTGTGGGTCGTGGGTCCGATG
Source organism: Lycium ferocissimum (assembly GCF_029784015.1). Taxonomy (NCBI): domain Eukaryota; kingdom Viridiplantae; phylum Streptophyta; class Magnoliopsida; order Solanales; family Solanaceae; genus Lycium; species Lycium ferocissimum. Next base: position 12,674 of record NW_026715647.1, on the reverse strand, counting down.
CCGGTTGTGTATGGTCTCGGTTTGTCTGTATATATGATTTTGATTTGCGTCCTTAAGCGGCCCCGTATGCTATTATGGCCAATATGGCCCATCTGTTTGCATGAGTGTGTCTGGGCGATGTACATTCCGCCAATTTTGATTCTGATGTGATAATTGACACGGGCGACCGCTCGGGACAGCATTTGTGTCGTATCTGCTTTCGACTATCAGTATGAATAATATCTGCTAAATCCGTTCATGCGGTATTTTGATGATTTGGTTCGTAAGTCTGTTTGGGTGCCTAGGTAGGGCACCAGTCACGGCCCACGGAGCTGGGTCGTGACAAAAGTGGTATCAGAGCAGTCTGTCCTCGGAATGTCTACAGGCCGTGTCTCGTAGAGTCCTCGCTATCGGTGTGTCGTGCACCACATCTATAAACGGAGGCTACGGACATCTAGGATGTTACCTTTCTTTGGATCTTAGATCGTGCGATAGAGCCGTAGGAAATGCATTTATTTTTACTAATCCTTGATTTCGGCTAGAGAACGGCATCGATAGAAGACAATGATTGATGATATTGGAAGCTACACGGTATGCGGTGTAAGTAATGGCACGGAGGATGTGTATTGGGAAAGTTATTTGAAGTATGCTTGAAGTATGATTGAAATGTCAAGTCGAAGATCGAAAAGGAAAATAAATAGGAAAATGCCATCGGTGCCATTTGAATTATGTATGCATGTATGCAAGGTAAGTCTCGACGTCTCCATATTTCTACTTGAAATTATTAGCCGTGTGTGACTATGGTACGATGTGATACGTACGTATATATGTTGGCCCGTGAGGCATGATTGGTATGTACGCGTACGGTGTTGGAGTAGTAAGAAATACGGAGGAACCTCGCCCGATTTCTTCAACATTATAAAAAGGAAAATGAGATGTACGTTCTTAACATGTCCTGAACGTCGGCACTGATAGAGTAAATTTATTACGTTGGACTAAAAATTTCAGAGATATCCTCTATGCTATTCGTAAGAAGCACCCTCTTTGTACGGGAAATTCTATTTCGAGAAAGTATATATGAGACAGCAATTTGCAACTTATTTAAACTTGTGGGATGTGTGGAATTTGATATATAGACGAAGGTAAGTATTGAGGATTTACATAAGGAGCGACACGATACGCATATGGTCGAAAAGTGAAAGACTCTTCTCTAGATCGGGGTGGGACCCGCCACGGGAAGCGTCCGAAAATTTGCTAAGACCCCGATCCGCCCGGTAATTACGTGACAAAGGTCGTGTGGGGGAATGGACGTGACCATCCCGCATTAGGACACTAGAATGCCTTAAAGATTCGAGGTTAAGCGTCTTTGAGTCGAGCAAAGATGCATATTTTGTGCGGGATGGGTGACCCCCCCCCGGGAAGTGTGTTAAGGTGATAAATAAAAGATGCATATTTGTGGTATTGTAAATGGATTGGGGTAGGATGTAAGGTAAGAAGACGATGGTAAGAAGAAAAGGTTATGTGCGTAGGTATGAGAAAGTACAAAAAGGACCTAAAGGCTATTGTACAGGGTAAACAGAGTTCCGTAAGGATACAGACTTATTTGCTATAGCCGATTGGATACTTTGATGCAACGATTCAAGGTACAAAAATTAGAGTGAGTAATGAAACGTTAGCAAGGAACTTCCGTAAACCCCAAAGCATTAGTGAAAAGTGGTTTGACTTTGATCGAGATTTTGTGTGCCATACTTCGTACCTCCGATTTCGATGAAACTCGTCTATTATGCCTCCGTATCTCCGAATCCGATTACGCTTCTATTTGATGTACCTCCGTTCGTTCGACTCGATTATGAATACGTGATATACCTCGTATGCCTAACTCTCGATTATGAATACGTCCGACGTAGCTCGCACGTTTGATTTTGATTACAAATACGTACGTCGATATATCTTCGTACCGTCCGACTCCGATTACGATGTTCGATATACTTCCGTACGTTTGGCCCCGGTTACGAATCTGCTCGATATGACGTTGGAATATGATTTTGTCTGCTGTACTTCGGTACTTCCGAATCTGAACACGTTTGTCCAATGTACTTTTGTACGTCTGACTCTGATGACAAATTTGTCTGATATATTTTTGTACGTCTGACTCCGATCACGGATCTGTCTGGTCTACTTCTATACGTCTGACTCTGACTACGGACCTATCCGATAAAGTTCAGTATGTCTGACTCTGATGATGAGTTTGTCCGATATACTCCTGTGTGTCTGGTTCTGATTACGACTCTGCTTAAGATAATGTCGGGTTATGCTCCCCGTCTGTCGTACTTTTACTTCTGACTCTGAATCTGATTCCGTCCAACATCCGCCTGATCTTCTGGCTCTGATAAATATTCTGCTCATCATATGTCTTATTCAAGGTTTTTGCGAATCGCTGGACTAAGAAAGATTCCGAAAAGCCCTAATACAGTAATATCGGAAAATGATAGAAGGACTTGGAAAGTGAAGGCCTCCCCCGAAGTGTTTGGAAGACCCATAAGGCTAATTTAACATTCGAGGACGAATGTTCTAAAGGGGGGGAGAATGTTATATCCGGCATTTTTGCACATTTGGAAAATTTGGAATAATTTTTTTGCTTGTAAGAAATAAGGCCATATTTGGATTTTTCTTAGCAAGTGTGAGCCGGTTATGGAAGTTTGAATGCGAAAACACCGGAGAAGACCTAAGGGCAAAATTGAAATTTTAAAAATTTATTTCGGGAATTGCAAAATACGATCCATGGGAGATTGGGCTCAAAACAATAAAGGAAATTGAGGCCCAAATTGCTAAGGGGTGGCCGGCCATACTTGGCCCAAATCCACCAAAAATTTAATAAGTTTTGCATGTGCCATGCATGTGAGTAACTAAGGGGCAATTATATACATGAGACCCCTTAGAAGATTCAAGAAATTAAAAGAAAAATCAAGAAGAAAAAAGAGGAGGAGCTTTCGGCTCCATGGAGAAAGAAAGAAAGAAAAAGAAGAAAAATTCTTGGAGCCTTGTTCTTGATGCAAAAATCTTGTTCTCTTGGAATTTATAACAAGTTCAAGGCGCTCTTCGATGTGGCATAATTGGTTTGGAGGAAGAACTCCGTTTGCGGAAGGTTGAAATTTCAAGAAAAGGTATGATTTCCATGTTTTATGTTATGGAATGAGTGTGCATGTTATAGTGATTAGAATGGAATGAGAATTATGGAAATTGTGTTGTGTGTGCATGAGCGTGTGTGTGTGTGTGAAGAGGAGAGGAGGCCGTGAGCCATGAAGTGTGAAGGGAAATTGAATTAAATTTTATTTGGCTTGTTAGTAGGGTCGTTGTGATACTTGTAACGTAAATGAAGTCTTAAATGATTCGAATTAGCATTGAAATGGCATGTATATCATTATGGGAAAATATGTGATTTTTGCATGATTTTTGTATAAGTGTGTAAGTGAGGTTCTAAACGTGAAGTAATGTTGTTGTTAATGAAGTTGGAGGACAAAAATGTGTCATGGAAATTTATGTTGAAAAATTGGAAGTTTTGGATGAATTGTAGTTTGATGGAAATTCGGTATATCTTGTCGAATAATGAGAAATGTGTTCGAATTGTATTTGAATGGTCGTGAATTAGTAAATAAGTATGGAAACGTCGATATTGAATGAAAAATGTGAAGTTGGATTGGAAGTTGTTGCATTATGTCGAAAGGAAGACTAATGATATTAGAATGTATTTTAAATTGCTTGTTGATGTTGTTGATGTGTTGTTGGGTTGTTGTTGCTACTTTGAGCGAGTTGAACCTCGGGGGTGTTGTATTTATAGGGGAAGTGCTTTGCCGAAATTTCGGTAGCCAAATAGAAGCCAAAGATTGAAATATCAACTTGCATGAATAGTAATTGGCAAAGATGACCATTTGCGATTTTTGACGAAACGGGATTGGAGATTAAGCGAGCGTAAGACGTCCGCAAGGTATGTAGAGCTTACCCATTCTTCATATGGCATGTCTTAGACCTACTAGGTCGAAAATGGGACCTCGGGACTAATTCTACTCCAAAAAAATCCGAGTTTGCTTTTGGTTACTATTCATTCAGTGCAATTGATTCAAAATGCTTACCTTTGGATATAAGAACGCATAAACCTTTGTATCTTTCGTAAATGAATCCAAATGGCTCCGAAACTTTTCGGATAATCTTATGGAGCCTAATGTTTGTAAATTATGTCCGCCGCCCCGGCTTGCCCCGAGGTGGGCCCGCAAGTCCCGAGACTTCCTTTATTTAGTTTGTCTGACTCATTTTCGTACGATCCGAAAAGGAAACATTTGCTTACGATCCTAAGGTCCGTCCGAATGCCTTATTATGTATTTGAACGCTCGTCACTATGAGCGCTACTATATTTTCCGAGAATAACTTACGGTATGTTTTTCGAAAACTTGATAACTAAAAGTCCGCAACCTCTTGTACACTAATTTCCGATTTATTTGATACTCGCTTTGAGCTTTTGATACTAATGAATTCGTATATGAAATTATGTGCCGAGTTTTGGAACTTACTTTAATATGCATATGATTTACGCACTACTCGCTCGTGCCGACTATTATGATTTCGTTCGCCGGTACCGGGCCGGTTTTGTGATCGTGCGCCTTTGTGATATATTCGGGCAAGTATGATGTGTTACGGTTTCCGTGACCTCGCCATAAGTAGGTTACCGTTTTGGAGTTATGATGTGATATGGCCTTTGTTATATTTGATGATGTGTGTGATATTGTGATTTGTTCGGAGATGTACGGAGATTTGAAAGCTTCGGAGTATGATGTGTTGTGGCACCGGCGTCGAGGGGTGACCACGTTCTAAGAGCCTATGCATGATTTTTATTTGCATTACGCACATTCGCATTCCGCACAAAAGTTTGGTTCGTTATTTGTATTTATTCCGTATCTTCTCACTCCGGTTATGATTCGGATTACTTGTACCTTCTCGCTTTACATACTCGGTACTTTTCCGTGCGACCCTCCTTTCGTGGGGCTGCGTTTCATGCCGCGCGCGGTACGGTGTGCTCGGTTGGGCGATTCCCCGGTTTGAGGCTACCTATTACGCTGCGAGTGCTCCCCTTGATCCGGAGCCCACATTTGGTATACATGCTCTGCTTTGGATATTCTGTATTTTTGCTACTGATTGGGTACGGCGGGGCCCTGTCCCGTCATATGTTCGTACGTTCGTATGTCTGTTCTGTTTGTAGAGGCCTGTAGTCATATTTGTGGGTCGTGGGTCCAGTCTGGTTGTGTATGGTCTCGGTTTGTCTGTATATATGATTTTGATTTGCGTCCTTAAGCGGCCCCGTATGCTATTATGGCCAATATGGCCCATCTGTTTGCATGAGTGTGTACGGCGATGTACATTCCGCCAATTTTGATTCTGATGTGATAATTGACACGGGCGATCGCTCGGGACAGCATTTGTGTCGTATCTGCTTTCGACTATCAGTATGAATAATATCTGCTAAATCCGTTCATGCGGTATTTTGATGATTTGGTTCGTAAGTACGTTTGGGTGCCTAGGTAGGGCACCGAGTCACGACCACGGAGCCGGGCGTGACACAAATCACACGTCACCACAATCGTGCCTTATATATAAATAACAAAGGTCACAGCGTCACACCCCGTCAACTGTGCCTTATATATAAATAACAAAGGTCACAGCGTCACCCTCTCTCAACTGCGCCTTATATATACATGAAGAATGAAAATGGGCGCAGTGCATAATCAAAATGAAATAATAGAGCTCTCTGTAGTGTCACAAAATAGCCATATACATATACTATACTCATTGCATGCATAGGAGTTCAAATAAAGATTATCGCTCCATCCCACCTTGAAGGAACAATTTATAAGGTGAGATCAACAACAATGAAATAAATCGAGAAAATCATGAAATGGCTTAACATTTCCATATCATCGTTGAAACCATACGTGAGACTTTTAAGCATAAAATCATCCTCATAAAAACGTTCTCATTTTTAACATCATAAAAAGCTTTAAGAGTCATAAACTTCTAACTTTTGAAATCAAGGAGGGTATGGAAACACTTATGGACTCGTACCATAGGAATCATGCCTTTTGAAAAGAAGGGACGAGCCTTAACATACCTGGAAGCTCGCTTCTCGTCTTTCCAACCGACCTCCTGTCTTGAAATCTACATATAAAGCCATTCATACTATTGTCAGGCCCGTTGTCATATACTTATCCTAAGCCTCCAAATAAATCTTTCTAGAATCGCAAAATTTCGGCGACATCTCCTCTGTTTATATGCCTAGCCCAAAATCTCAATTCAGCAACCAATAACAACAATAATACCAACATCAACAACCATATTATCAACACCAAAATATTCCATCAACATCCCACACGATGTTTTATTAAATTTTTCGATCCATAAATTCCTTATACGCTCATTTAGTAACTTTTCCTCCGTAAATAAGCTTAAATCAATACTAATAAGGAAAGATTCATACCTTTCACCCGCTAGAATTGCAATATCTTCGATTATCACCTTGAATCCAAGCCAGGTTTCACTGCAATACAATAGAATAATCATAACTACGCGCTGTCGAACCTTAAATCCAGAGATTATATTTAATTCGCGTTAAAATCTAGTGGATAGAAATTGGGAGAATTTTCTAGAAGGTTTGGGAAATATTTAGAGGATTCTTGGTTGAAAAATGAGGTTTTGGATCAGATTTGGTCCTTAAATAGTGGGTCAAATTCAGGTCCGGTCACTGTAGCAAGTTGGGTAGTGTAGCAGCACTGTAGCACGCGTTTTTGCTTTGTCAGCCGAACTTGTAACGTCCATAATTCTCTGCTCCGATGTCCTATCGACGAGCGGTTTATTGGGTTGGAAACTAGCTCGATGAACTTCATTTTAGGCTTTTACCTTGCTTCAAAACTCCTCATCCACTAAAAGATATTCCTTCTCCAAGTTGGGCCAAAATTACCCCTCATATTCTCTTCCAAGTTCCAACAAATTTAATTTCCTTAATTCACTTGCCCTTCAATCCTTCCATAGCTTACAATGTGCACTTAAACCCTTGTAACCATAAGTTAAACACATATAAGCTCACATACCTCCTGAAAGGTAGCTCGAATCTCAACATACGAAACTACGGGGTGTAACATCCTTCCCCCCTTTTGTCACGACCCAACCCCGTAGGCCATGACTAGTGCCCGAGCTGGACACTTGTATACACTTGTTATCTATAGTCATACACTACTAGCATGCACGAACTGTTATAAGTATAGAGACAAGACGTATGCGTATCAAAGCTACCCATCTCCTGAAGGGTTACAACCTTTAACAGTTAATATCGCACAAAAGCCGGCAAGGCTGTCATATATATATATATGTATAGGGAACGTCCCAACAAAACATAAGCCGAGAAGGCTACCTTCGTACACAGCTGCCATAATAAACATATATCTACGCAAGCCGGCAAGGCTGCCACTACAAATGGGTATGCCCCAAACACAAGTCATGTCCACACAACGAAACATCAACTACACACGGACCCACACATGTGACCACAGACCTCTAAGAGTGACAACGACATCATATGACGGACGGAGGCCCCGTCGTACCGAACAACAACATATATATACATATCAAAAGGTTATACCACGACGCTGAGCTCCGGAACAAAGGAGCACTCGAAATAGCCGAGTAGATATCCTAGGACGGCGGATCTCCGAAACGAGCGTGCGCACTGCGGGCATGAAACAGCGACCCGAAAGAAAGGGGTCGGTACGGAATATGTGATATCGAGCATGTAAAGCATGGCAAGCAGAAAACGCGGTCATAACCGAAATAAGGAGTACAAAAAGTGGGCATAATAACCGGAATACCAAAATACTTACTCACAAATACAAATATGCATATCAATATCGTGTATCATATCGGTCCACAATGGAGCCCCCGAGTGACCTAAGCGAATAATCATCATGTTCATACCGTAACACATCATAATATCATAACTTGCCATATGAGGTGACATTAACCGATGTGGGATTCGCCTAAACCAATGTGGGATTGGCCTAAACCAATGTGGGATTCGCCTAACCAATGTGGGATTCCGCCTAAACCAATGTGAAATTTTGCCTCGTCATTGGGTTTCCCCACCATTAGGTTTGCCCCACCATTGGGTTTGCCCCACCACCGGCTACGATGCCAGTTGATCACACTCCATAATACATATGTACATCATATAACGTGTCCCGGCCCTCTCTGAGGGACTCGGTGAATAATATAGCAGTAAGCACGAGCAGAATAATAAGCAACCACGTAAATGCAATTTATCTTTTGAGACTCGACGGATAGTAAACTTAACCAGCTCTCGAACATCAGGACAATAATCACATTAAGTTCTTCCTAATTACCATCATAGACTATATTAAGGAACGTTTCGGGATTCATATACATGTATCACCCTAGCATGTTACATCTTATGACGATCAAGCATACATACAATTCCTTTTAAGAATAAGAACTTCTGTACATCACATACTAGTTAATTATGTAATAAATAACGAAACCATAACTCGATTATACCAATAGTCTCAACATTAAGAACGAACAACAATCATATGTCATACTAGGAGTTAGAGAGTGGAGTTACCCCGAGGCTTGGATTATATCATACTTACTTCTAGGGCATACCAAAAAGAAAGAATGGATAACTTTACATACCTTTAGCGTTTAGTCGTATTATAACTTGTACTTGCCGCCCAATAGCACTTATCCTATATCAAGATATCAAGAGCTACAATTAGTCTACAAAGGAATTTAATACGTATTTTAACGCTAACAACCCCTTTCCAACATTTAGACGACGTTTCGTTCGCATTCAAACCAACTAGTCCTACAAGCTAATATTGTTAGTCATTCTTTCATGTATCAATCCGAACTTGTTTAAACATGACTTAAGGGACTTTGGACAGCTTGTACATCATTCAAAACTGTCCTATACTCACGGCCAAACAGTACACACAACATTACCATTTCTATTTCGCAACTTTCCAAACCAAACGACAACAACACGTTTACAACATTACTTATACAAATATTTGGAACTGTTTTAACATCATATTTATTCCTACAACAGCTCATAAACCATTTCAATTTCAACTTGAACCATTGCACTTCACTTTTACTATAAGTTCATAACAACTTTTACTATAAGTTCATAACAATATTCAACATTCGACAAACACTAATTCACTTCTAACCTTAAAACAGTCCGCGATCTTGGACTGCTTGTATACTACAACATGATTCGTTTCTTTAACACCTCAATTCACATATTCAACATGCGTACAATATACCACAATGTCCATAACAACAACAATCAAAACTTGGCACAAAACAGTCCATAAACTCCCCTAAAAACGATCTCTTACACGGCTTCAATGCCATTCCTACAACTTCATGGTTTTCATCCATTTATCCATAACACAACACATTCAATCCACTCCCAGATACATGTACAAGAAGATTAAACATGATCCCATTAAATCCTACAACACACGGCTCATTTAAATTTTAAGAAAAACGAGTCCAATACCAACATGCAACATCATAACCCAACTTCTACAATCCTTGTTCATTTACACATGTTGACACACACTCAATTCATCAACAATACATGCAAAATAAGACCAAACATGGCTACCCTAAGCTCACGAACCACCTCAACTTCAACCACAACAACAATCCAATAACAATCCCACAACAATATATACAAATTATACATTCAAACCATCATATAACACATGAAAAATGATCATTCTTACCTTGTAACTCAACACTTCAATCGGCTAGCCCTTCACTTCCACCTCTTGAATTTTAACACTTGTTCTTTCTATATCAATGGATGCTACACGTTAATATACCTTCAATAGCGTTGGATTACCTAGGAAAAACTGAAAATTTTTTGAAGAAATTTGGACCCTCAACTCTCCGCTAGCTCTAGGCGAGAGTTTCCCTTTCTCTCTCTATGTTCTTAACTTGAAATGTTGAAATGAATTGTATAATGAGGTATGAATCAAATTTTGCCTTATATATGAGTTGCAAAGGTTGGACAAGTGTCCCACTTAAATTTTTGGTCAAGAATCCTTGACCATTGCACTACTATACACGGCCAAACATGGCTTAAAATAATGAGCAGATTTTTGTTCCCAATCTCACTTAATAACCCAATTATGGTTAATTAATCCTTAATCTCCGATAATCTTTCCATACCAAATGAAATCTATAGGCAACTTGTGCATAGAAACAAAATCGGGAGGTGAAAACCCTTACGGGAACCTAAAACGCAGCTTTGTCTTTAACTTGTCGCACTTAGCCTTATAATGTCCCAATGTAGAGATACGGGACCTAACACCTTTAAAAACATTCGTCCTCGAATGTTGTAGTTACAACTCCGGGCGTTTTTCTTGATGTCTTGAAGTGGCCTACTTCTTCTTGTACCCGGTCGCCTTATCTTTAACATAGGTTGGTCAACATCTTCTCGTTCTCCCTTAGCGCTTTATTGGGCTTTTTCATAATGCTATGGCCTTCTGCTCTTATATAACTGAATGAACATTCAATTACCATTCTATTCCCGTCAAGGTGGCTTTGGTTCGCCGGGCTTTGTGGCTCTTCGCCGACTCGCAAGCACCTCACTCCCACTTGCTTTTCAGGTCCTCTGCCTGGTGGACAACTCCCTTGGCTATGGCACCTTCCTTGAGTCTCTTTTGTTTTTGAAGTGCTTTCTTCTCCACTTTGCCACTTTATAGTATTAGCTTGGAAGTTTATAGAATGTCTCTCGAGTACGAATGTTACTATTTCTAGAGGGCTTTTCCATTTCTGAGATAACCGTGTCAATATGACTACACATTTCCCTTCGAATGCCTCTCAAGAATCGGAAATCCTTTGCAGTCTATTTCTGTCCTTGGCCTTTTTCGGATCTCACTTCGATTTATTCTATTTAGTTTAACTCCAAAATACTTTCATAGCCACCCCTTATGTACCCACTACCTCTTATCCTTCCATTAGTATCGAAATAGCCTAATCTTGACTGCAGTTTTATCTTAACACTCTAACTTGCGTTGCCTTGTACTTTCCCTCATATTGTATCACCTCATTATCAAAACCCTACTATTCCCCTTAATCCCACTCGTATATAATTATCTCAATAGCTTCGACCTTAAGTCTCAAAATCAATCTGTATCTATGTGCAGCAATACCCTTTAACTTAACTTGAACATATAGCCGATTCCATAATCCTTTCGATAATTTACTACCTTATTGTCTTCATCGGACTCACAATACTTTACTCACTTGTTTCTATAAGACCTCAAATTGTACTATTGATCACCTTCTTTGCAGATCATTCAGGATATCTTACCTGTTTATCAATTTTCTTTATAATCCCAATAAGTCTCATTCCTATAAGGCCTTTAATATAACTCGTCTGAATCCCTTTAATCTCAACTGAGCCGTCTAAGAATTCCTTCTAGAGCGATTCACAAGTATCAATTCAACATATTGCACTTACCATCCATCGCTAGGTTTCCCGTTTCACTTACACATGCAATGTACACATACTCGATTTAGCTTTGAGATTTTTTTAACAAAGCTTCCCTTGTAATTCTTACTATCCCAAACACCACGGATCGAGGAAAGCAAGTCCAATGCACCGACGAGGCAACCTAAAATACCAACGATCTATGGTTCGGCTATACCAAATTCTTCGATATATCAACACCACTAGACGGAAAACATACCTTTCTGATACGAGCACCAATCCTTACTAGTAACCTTAAAACCATGCAAGCAATCACTCATCAATAATCAAGACATCTGGGTTAGGACCAGGGATTTCATAACCTACTGTTATATCCCGCATTTTGTGCGTTGGAATATTTCAAGATCGAGTAAATTGAAGAAAATAAGTTCGACGAAAATTTAGGAAATGTTTGGGCGAATTTTTAAGTCAACTATGGAGCGCATATCTCATGTATATGTGGAGTTTTAAGGTGTTTTAAAAAGCCTAAAATGAAGTTCGTCGAGTCTAGTTTGTAATGCAACAAACCGTTCATTGATAGGACATCGGAGTAGAGAATTATAGACGTTACAAACGAGTAACGTCGCGCGTAGGAACGGTAATCCCGCGGTGCGCTGCGATGCTGCTACTGATGCTGCTACGATCTTGTAGCTACGGTACCGACGTTGCCAGTTTTTTAAAAGGACGAACCTTATTTTTTTTTCGGCAAAACGGTTCCAAAACTTTCCGGAAAAATTGACAAAAAAAAAAGAAGAGAGAGAAAACGACCAAGAGAAAGAGAAGAGAAATGGAAAGAAAAAAATTCCTAGCCTTCAATCTTGGTCCAAAAATTGTAATTCTCTTGTATTCTTATTAAGTTCAAGACGCTCTTCGACGTGGTATAATGAGTTTGGCGAACGAACCACGTTTGCGAAAAAGTTGAAATTTGAAGAAAAGGTATGAATTTCATGTTTCAAGTTATGGAATGAAGTTATATGTTATGATGATTAGAATTAGACGAGAATTATGAAAGTGTGACGTGTGTGTGCATGGCGTGTGTGTGTATGTGAAGTATGGTTGTGGCCGTGAGCCATGTGGTGTGGAGAAGAAA
>NW_026715646.1:0-19533 GCF_029784015.1 Lycium ferocissimum | reverse complement strand
TATATATATACATAAGCATGTCACATGAATAAATTTTAGTATGATTGAAAAATGAGTAAGTATGAAAAGGCCTTGTACTAAAAAGAGTTCTGTAAGTACGAATACTCATAACTTCTGTATGTTGTCTCGATTTTGGTTCGAAGTGGGCCCACGATTTCCGACCCCTCCCTTATGTACGTCTGTATGGCATCTGGTATGTTTAACACTTCTGTTTCCCGAAAGTTACGCGTATGATTAAATGTTCCTTACTTGTAAATGATCTCGGATTTTGCGTTTGAGAGTACTCGGTATGATATGCTTTGACCACCGGATCCGATACGTCCTGGCGTTCTGACGCAATAAATTGCAACGTCCGGTAAGGACTGATTTGAAATTTGCTTCTGAGCCTCAGATGTCGGTAAGCACATTCGTCTGTTGAGTCTGAATTTTTATGCATATGTTTCTGCACTACTCTGCTCGTGCGCGACTCAATGTATCTTTCACTGAGTCCCGGGCCAGGGCATGTTATGATTTCGTGTGTACGTTACGATACGATTATGATTCACTGAGTCCGGGCCGGACATGTTCTCGTGCGCATTCCACCGCATTATTCACCGAGTCCCTCGTACTTGCGGGCCGGACACGTTATCCGTATGTATGTATGATTTGATGGTACGGGGATGGTGGCCGGGATGGCACATTATGATTATTCACGAGACCCGCAAGAGGGCGGGACACGTTATGTATACATGGTATATGCTTCGACATGCATGATTTTGCCTACCGAGTCCCTTAATGAAGTGGCGGGACACGTTATTTGCATATATGACATCTCGATTCTGCTATACATGATCCTATTCACCGAGTCCCTCATCGAAGGGCCGGGACACGCCATACACATATGAGATTTATGACTTTGACATGTATTCTGTATTCTGTCCAACATATGTCATCCACTGAGCCTTCTGTACGTTCTTACTCGTCGATATATGCGCATATCGTACGGTCGGCATGTTTGTATTCCGTCAGGTACATGATCTTATCCGAACATTCCGTATGCTCGCCGGGCCGACATGTGACACCGCATTCACTCGTATTCTTCGTACGTTTGCCCCGATCGCGGTCCGTCCGGTACATCCGGTATGCTCGCACTTCCGATTCGTCTACGTCTCGTCCGATGTACTTGTAGCTATGTTTACGACTAAGGTCCCGTCCGTTGCTGTCCGTATTGCTAAGTTCGATTATGGTTCCGTTTCTATTTATGTACTTTAGTTCGATTATGTTTGTTTATAGTTTTCCCCATACTCGGTACATTTTCCGTACCGACCCCATATTCTTCGGGGTCGCGTTTCATGCCGCGCAGTACCCACGAATGAGTTGAAGATATTCCAAGATGATTGGTGAGCTCCAATTCCTTAGGAGCACCCATCGAGTCCGAGTATGTACGTTGTGTTTTCCGGATGGCATTAGAGACTTTGCGGACGTTGTTGTGGATATGATGTGTCGATTAAATACGGGCTCCATCAGCCGATTTGTCAATTTGTGTTATGTACTAAAGTTTGTATAATTACAGATTTTGTCAAACTAGAAAGCCTTATTATGTATTTTATAATTTTTCAGTATTGAGTTTGGAAAAAATTTATGTGTGCGATAGGAGTCTGTGGGTTCGCTCGGCTCCGGGTATGGGGTCGGGTGCCCATCACGTCCCTCGGAAATTGGGGCGTGACATACATTGCGACTTTATGAATGCTCCCATAACGTCCTTGTTTCCAAAAGTTAGAAATTATGATTTCAAAGCATGATTTTCTGCTTAAAAGTTTATAAATGTTTTCAAAAATATTCATTTTTCTCCAAAATCCAAATTTTACGTTTTTGATAGTTTTTATGACTAAAACGACGACTATGGCTTTATGATGACAATGATGATGCCCGATATGAAGAAACGTCTATGATGAACATGCCAAGGATATGTCTTTACCATGAATACGATGATATGAAATGTTAAGCTATTTTTGGATAATGACTATTTCAAAGGTTCTGTACTTCAAACGCTCATAACTTTCTTATGCTGAACCGGATTGACCCGAAATTTGTTTTGCGTGCCCAAGTGATGACTGGTATTATATTTCTTTAACGGTCTCACCTTATAATGCTCGTTCCTCCAAGGTGGGACACGATGATCCCGATTATTCCATAATGCGATCGGATGTTACCGACCTTATGTCGCTCCGGTTGATACATGACTTTTCTTGGAATCTCATGCATATTGCTTATAGGATAAATGTATATGATACGTGATATTGATGAATGTATATGTATATGGGGAATGGGGAAGAAGGGCAACCGTTATATAACCACCGATTCGGTGATTCATCCGGACGCGGATGCCGGACGCGGATATGGGAGGGCCGGATACGGCGTACGAATGTGCATTGTATGACATGTTGGGATGCGTGGGGAAGGGGGAGGGGAGAGCCGACGGTATTCGGCGTACGTACGGATGATTAAAGGATCTTGTTTATACGAAATGTTAAATCTCTGCATATGTGAATAAGGAACACCGTTTTTCGAAAAAGTCTAAGCATACATGGCAATTTCCAAGAAGGCATTCATATGTACAGGTTACTTCTATCCCATGACAAGTTCTAAATGTACGAGATGTTATTATTCATACGTTATATCTCTTTACTATGCTACTATTCATGCCTTACATACTCAGTACATTGCTCGTATGCGACCCCCTTTCTTCGGGGGCGTTTATGCGCGCGGGTACGAAGCGAGTAGGAGCCATTATAGAAGATGACCCGGCAATGTTGGCAAGCTCCATTCGCCCGGAGAGTTGCCGAGTCAGCGTACATGTGCTATGATTTACGATGCGCAGCTTAGAGACTTTGCGAACCGTGTCGTGGGTATAAGATGTCAGTCGTGAGCGGCTCCATAAGCCGTTGTATTGTTGTGCATTGTATTAAAAGTATTACACGTTGCAGTTTTTGTTTGATTTGGAAAAGTATGAAAAGCATGTTTGTCTTTCCGGAAAAAAAAAAAAAACTATCGCTATGTATTTATGATTTGGCTAAAGGCCCAGTATAGCTACGAGTGTTACGATAGTAAGGGGTTCGCTCGGCCTAAGTAAGGGTCGGGTGCCCGTCACACCCTAGAAGATTGGGGTGTGACAAAGTGGTATCGAGCGTGTCGGTCCAAGGGTTGTACGCAAAGTCGTGTCCGGTAGAGTCTGTTTATGGGTGTGAAGCCGGCCACGTCTATAGACAGAGGCCGCGGGGCATCTAGGAATGGTTGACCTTCTTTCTGTTATTAGATCGTGCGATAGAACCAAGACGTAGGAAATAAGATTCCTTATACTAATCGTGGAATTCCGCAGGCATCCAGTATCGGCGGAAAAAGGGCGAGGGATGACGATATGGAAGTCGAAAGAGGTAAGACCGGACTGATATATTTGTTCTGTTACGTGGAGCGGGGAGCCAGACAGGAGATAGTCATGCACAGGCAGAAAGTGAATATCGAGAAGAGAAAAAGGGTAAAACGGTAAATGTAAAAGAAAGGACGTATTACGAAAATGTTTCGGAAGCTGTGAGGCCTCGACTGGCTTTAAACCATGTAATAAAGGTCATATGAGAAAGTGGATGCGATTATATCGGCATTAAGGCACCGAATCCCACCAGAGTTTCGAGGTTAAGCGTGCTAAGGTGGGAGGATGGGTGACCCCCCTGGGAAGTATGAAGGAATTCCATAAATTTAAGTATAAGAGACGAATGAGAGATTAAAGTAACCTAAGGAAAACCGTAGTGTATGGAATGGCTAGAAACCTTAAGAGGTTGCGTGAGACGAGGCAGACTAACTCGGTGAGGAGACAAAGTGTATCCTAACCCGAAAAGTCGGATAGGCTTAACAATGTTTGAAAGTATTTTGTGGGTTAGTGAATAATGTATATATATATATATACATGAATGTGTAGAATATTTTACATATGATTATATTGATAGATATGGGAGTCCCAAAGAACCTACGCTACGGTAAGGAAGGCATTAGTCAAGTGAGGGAATCGAAGCCCAAGTGACGGCGAAAGTGGACGGTATAAGTGCTACAAGGAAAGCTGTCATTATTTTGTTATGGACTAAAGTGCCGGAGGGTCTAATGTGGTGATAGTTGGGAAGGAAAGAGAGTGTGTTAGTAGAAAACAAAGAGAACAAAGTGTTGAAGGGAGGCGAAAGGTAAGAAACCTCAGTAAAGGAGGCTCCCGAGAGAAATTACCGGCAAAGCGCGAGATTATTTGGGTAAGGACTCAAAGTAGACATGTAAAAAGGAATAGAAAGTGATAAAAGGAAACAGGAAAGGAGTGTACGGGGTTTGAAGACTGATTTTGATAAGCAAGGCGGAAAGAACGATGGACTAAGACAGGGGAATGTGAAGTAAGAAAAAGAGTGATTAAGCCTAGCGACAATGCAATAAGACTTTGACCTTGAAAGATATATGAAGGAGTAAATGAATGGCTGTACTAGTATGGTTACCATAGGCGTGGAAGAATCGTTCTGAGAGGGTGATCTAGGAAAGGACGAGATCTATGTGTTAGAAAGGAATAGTTCACGAGCTTTAGGACCCGTATGAAGAAATAGCAAGAGAAGGGAGGTACTCGAAGGTGGTTAGCATATAAGGAGCCCCCAAAAGGGGGGGAGACCATATTATATTAGACCTAAAAAGGAATCGCAACACTATCAAGTACCAGAAAAGGAAATCTATTAGCTTGGAATCAGAGTACAAAAATATGTCGGTGTGTCGCAAGAATATTTGGAAGAAAAGTAGAAACGAAGTAACAATGAGTGTACCAAGAGACGGATATGAGAGTAAGGAAGTAGCCTATAGCCGATCGTTAAGTAAAGACTGCGTACCAAGACATGGCTTTCGCTAAGATGCGGTGACGATCAATAACAGGAAAGAAATGTCCTGGAAAGGATAGGGATAACAGGTTGATATGGCGAAGTAGGAAAACATATGACGTGGAGCAAGGACTCATGAAAAGGTCAAGGAGTTTGAGTATAAGAAAAATGAGGCAAAGGATAAGAAACGGGCATAAAGGAAGGAACAGCTATAAACGGAACCCTCCCGTAGTACTGTGACGCCCATAAGATCAATTGAACATTCGAGGACGAATGTTCTAAAGGGGGGGAGGATGTTATAACCCGTACTTCGTACGTGCGGACGTTGGGAGAAGTTAAGGACAAGACTATGTTCTAAAATTATTTTAATGCATTAGTAGGTTATGAGCATTATTTACGGACGTTGGTAGTATGGAAATAATGAGAAAGGTTAAGGGTAAAAAGGAAAATTCGGAAAAGGGTTCATGGAAAATATTGCGGAGGACTAAGGGTAAAATGGGAATTTCATAAGAGTCTTGGAAGTTCATGAAAAATTCATGTTGGCATTGTGACATAAAAATATGTCCACATTTCATTATTTAATGGGGGCTAGTTGTAGATTATAAAAAAAAAAAAAATTATGGGCCAAAGCTTGCATGAGAAGCTAAAGGATCATTTTTGTCCATTTTCAAGAAATTTCAAGAAAAGAGAAGAAAAATCTAGAAAAGAAAGAAGAGAGGCATGTGACCAAACTTGAGGGACCTAACCATAAATATGGATAAGTAGTGGAAGACATATGTATATATATGTGGTCATCTTTTTAATTTAAGAGAGCTAGAACAAAAAAAAAAAAAAAGAAGATGAAGAGAGAATATAGTAGTTTCGGCCATGGCTCTCAAAATTGAGCCATGGGAAATTGACCAAGGAAAATTATTTTCTCCTAGTCTTCCTACTAAATGGAAGGTCCTTTACAACGTGGTATAATTGTTTCGGGAGATAGGCCATCCGTTTTGTCATTTCCGCATTCTAGCCAAGTGAAGAAGTTGAAGAGGAAAGGTAAGATTTAATCCCCTTTTATATGTTGTGAAGGGTTTACTTGTGTTGTTGTGTGTGGAAGTAAATGAAATTCATGAAATATATATGTATGGTGTGTTTGGCCACGTGCATGAGTGTGTATGTAAGGTTGTGTTGGAGTAATGAATCAATGGTACTCAACATGTTTGTGTGTTGTGGTAATATGTAGAAAATGAATGGAATTCATGGAATGATGAATAATGAGGAATGGCCGTGTAGGGCCGCTTGGTATGCAAGAAATGAATCAATGTCTCTTATTATTTTAGTCGTCGTTTCTAAGAATTATGTGATGAAAATGGAAATTATGAAATCATCCATGTTGGAGTGTAGTTGTATATACATGGTGTTGGCCGAATGGAGTAGGTGTTGGGTAGAAATGATGAATTAATTTTATTTTAGTAGTTTGATTGTTATGTTGTTGTTATATTGTATAGAGATGGATGAAAATGCATGAAGACATGTAAGGAGTGATTATGGTTGAAATAGGTGTTTTGGTAAGTTAGTGTAAATTGATGTAATTTGATATTCTAGTCGTTGTCGATATGGATCATGTAATGTGTAGTGAAGGTTGTTGTTGAAGTTAATGCGTACGAATGATCATGAAATACATGGTTGTGTGGAATTGGAAGGTTTCGGGTAGAGTAAGATGTTGATTGAGTTGTTGAAAGATTATGTGAATTAAATTGAATTGAATTGAATTGAATATGAATGGAATGTTGTTAGTAAGATTGTTGGCATTATTGTTGGTTTGGCCGAGTTGAATTCTCGGATTGTTGTTAATGGATAAATTGGGCCGAGCCATATTCTCGGGGGTGGTATATTTACAGGGGAGATCTTGCGAAATTTCGGCGAACCATAAGTGAATGTACTTGAAAGGTTAAGACAAGTATATGTCGATGAATCTAACGATAGTGTCGATCTTCTTGAATGTAGACTAACAAGTTGGACGAATAAGTGTAGCTAGTAAGGCGCGGCGCAGGTATGTTAAGGCTCGTCCCTTTTCTTTCTATGGCATGAATCATACATTGCGACTTTATGAATGCTCCCATAACGTCCTTGTTTCCAAAAGTTAGAAATTATGATTTCAAAGCATGATTTTCTGCTTAAAAGTTTATAAATGTTTTCAAAAATATTCATTTTTCTCCAAAATCCAAGTTTTACGTTTTTGATAGTTTTTATGACTAAAACGACGACTATGGCTTTATGATGACAATGATGATTCCCGATATGAAGAAACGTCTATGATGAACATGCCAAGGATATGTCTTTACCATGAATACGATGATATGAAATGTTAAGCTATTTTTGGATAATGACTATTTTAAAGGTTCTGTACTTCAAACGCTCATAACTTTCTTATGCTGAACCGGATTGACCCGAAATTTGTTTTGCGTGCCCAAGTGATGATCGGTATTATATTTCCTTGACGGTCTCACCTTATAATGCTCGTTCCTCCAAGGTGGGACACGATGATCCCGATTATTCCATAATGCGATCGGATGTTACCGACCTTATGTCGCTCCGGTTGATACATGACTTTTCTTGGAATCTCATGCATATTGCTTATACGATAAATGTATATGATACGTGATATTGATGAATGTATATGTATATGGGGAATGGGGAAGGGCAACTGTTATATAACCACCTGATTCAGCTGGATTCATCCCGGACGCGGGATGCCCGGACGCGGGATATGGGAGAGCCGGATACGGCGTCTGAATGTGCATTGTATGACATGTTGGGATACTGTGGGGAAGGGGGGAGGGAGAGCCGATGTATTTGGCGTCTGTACAGATGATTAAAGGATACTGTTTATCTGAAATGTTCTGTCTCTGCATATGTGAATAAGGAACACCGTTTTTCTGAAAAAGTCTAAGCATACATGGCAATTTCCAAGAAGGCATTCATATGTACAGGTTACTTCTATCCCATGACAAGTTCTAAATGTCTGAGATGTTATTATTCATACGTTATATCTCTTTACTATGCTACTATTCATGCCTTACATACTCAGTACATTGCTCGTACCGACCCTTTCTTCGGGGCTGCGTTTCATGCCGCGCGGGTACGGCCCAAGCGAGTAGGAGCCATTATAGAAGATGACCCGGCAATGTTGGCAAGCTCCATTCGCCCGGAGAGTTGCCGAGTCGCACGTACATGTGCTATGATTTATGATCGCAGTTAGAGACTTTGCAGACAGTGTCGTGGGTATAAGATGTCAGTCGTGAGCGGCTCCATAAGCCGTTGTATTGTTGTGCATTGTATTAAAAGTATTACACGTTGCAGTTTTTGTTTGATTTGGAAAAGTATGAAAAGCATGTTTGTCTTTCCGGAAAAGAAAAAAAAAAAAAAACTATCGCTATGTATTTATGATTTGGCTAAAGGCCCAGTATAGCTACGAGTGTTACGATAGTAAGAGGGTTCGCTCGGCCCTAAGTGAGGGTCGGGTGCCCGTCACACCCTAGAAGATTGGGGTGTGACACTATTACATTCACTCATATATGATGTTTATCTTGTGTCCTTAATGTCATTTATAACATAACTATGATCACAACATATCAAGAATCATGACTCATTCTAAGCTACTACTCAGAAATGCCACTATTCTTATATTCATGACCCATTTTCTATCTCCTTCTACAATCCAAGTCTTTCAACCTCTCAATACTTTAAACAACATGGAATGATCATAAAACTTACTTTTGATAGTGTGGGAATGAGCTTTGGGTGGAAACTCTTCACTTGAGCAAATCCCTAGTTCCACTTCCAATTAGATTTCTTGTCTTGGATGAACCCTAGTGAGTTTCTTGCACTTGATTCTCTTGGTTTGATGAAGTTGATCATGAGTTTCTCTTGAATTCTTGTGGAAGAGATGTGGAGAATATTCTAGAGATTTCTTGAGAGAAGGGGAGTGAAAATGAAATGAAATAAAATGAACTTGGGTCCCTTTTTTAATAACTTAAAATCTGTCCCGACTCAGTTTCACGGACCAACATACGGTCCGTATAATTTATATGGACCGTATGTATGGCCGTATCTTTGGTCCAGTGAAAGTCCCCATTCTGGGCAGAATATACGGCCTAACATACGGCCAGTATATTTTATACGGTCCGTATGTTGGACCGTATAATGCCCAACTTTCTGAAATTCATTCTCGTCGACTCGTTTGATCTCCAATCCTTATGGAACCTTCTTAACACTTTTTTAACACCTCATTAACAATCTAAGGGACATTATAACTCTTCTTTAAGACATCATTAAGTCATCCTTAACTTGGTACTTTGTAAATCCTTTCCAATACACCACGCATACCTCGCCTTTCTTGACGAACTTTCTTCTCTTACCTCGAATGTCTTTGAAATCTCAATTAGAACCATTAAGTACCATTTCTTACTTATTGAAACATCGTATACTTCGTGCCCTTCGTTATTCTATCCATTGTGCATCAACGTGAAATTTTTCGAGGTGTAATAGAGAGTTGCTGAGAATCAGAATCCTTGTTATTACGACGATCGGTAGGTAATATGTCCTGTTGACTTATGTTTTACCTACCATGCTTATTTGTGAACTCTTTTAGTGATATGTTCTTCTAACCATTGTCGACCTATGATGCTTACCAGTACTAGTGTTGTACTGATACTACTCTTGCTACATCCCGTTTTGGGGTGTAGAGTTTTCAGGTTATTGATGTTTGAGTTTCCGGAAGATGTACGGTGCCTACCTAAGGCCTCCATCATTTCATTCCCAGATGGAGGTTGAATCTTAAATTTACTATTGTATTCTGATTTAATCTTGGTCGCTCTTGTACTAGTCTAGACCAGGTCATGGGGAAAACTGAGTCAGTGTATTTACTAATTATTGTAAACACTTCCGCTAACTTACTTGAACATATTGGTTGATTTCCACTGTTGATTATAATATTTCTTGAAGGTTAATGAATCTCGCTCTTTACTCACAATGTTTTGTTTGGTTTAGGGTTCGCCTACCGAGGTGGGAATGGTAGGTGCCTGCGCGACCCTAAATTGGGTCGTGACACTTGCGTAAGCGGATATCGCTGAAATAGACCTACCATTTATTTCCCCAGTTCGGGATTAGACCTTATTTCAACCCAATATTCTTCTAAGAGCTGGTTGTAGGAAGTAATTGCAGAAGGTTCGAAGGCCATTGGGAGAGGGTAAGATCTATCCCCTATCTCATAATCCCTTCTTGTCCATTATCTTCCATTAGTTATTTCATGCTTAAGTTTTGGATTTGAGGGAGAACTCTTTGGATTAGTAAAAACAATAGGTAGGTAAATGGTGTTCTTAAACTGAAATCATAGTTACCTTGGATTAATAACTTATTGTTGAGCTTGGGGAAAACTATTTATCTAACTCCAATCTCTAATACTAAATTAGATTTATCAAATGGGTTAGTGCAGGGTTTCATTAGAAATTGGGTGTCTTGGTAATTAGAGAAATTGGAAGCTCACTTGGGGTTAGATGATTATGAAATGTAGGTTGTTGATCATTGGAGCTTCAAGTAGACTAGTTTTTTGTGAAAAAGTCACAATTTTGCCCTTGTGGGACCGAGGTTAAAACCAATTAATATTAACTTATTAGCTATTACTCCCTCGGCACTTGACATGATCGGATTGTGAGAGTCAAAAGTTCTTTACTTAAATGAATATTAAGTTTCCTGAAAAACGAATATTAAGTTTCTTGAAACGAATATTAAGTTTCTTGAAATATGCTCCACATATTTAGAAACTACATAAAAAGTACTATAAGTCACAATAATTAACAATTTAAAATATTTAAAGGGCATACAAATAAATCATTATCAAAGATTTTCTTGTTTGGCTTTGGAAAAAAGAACAGTGTGTCACGACTAAATTTAGGGTCGCGCGGGCACCTACCCTTCCCTCCTCTGTAGGCGAACCCTCAATCAATACACAGTAATCAAGTAAAGACAATTAATAGCGGAAATCAACTGCTTAATAAACTCCAATATGGAAAATATTTACAACAGTTAAATAGATAAGGACTCTCTTCAAGTTCCCATGACTTGGTCTAGACTAGTACAAGAGCCACTAATGACTTCAGATTCCACTACATTCTTAAGACTCAACCTTCATCCCGGAATGAAATGGGAGGAGGCCTTCCATATAGGCACCGCGTATTTTCACATATGCTTCGATTAATCACTTGAAATAATCTACACCCCAAAAAGGGTGTAGCAAGTGCAATATCAGTACAACCACGTGTACTGAGTAAGTATCATAGGCCGACAATGGTTAGCAACACACATCAGTAAAAGAATTCACAAATAAACATGATAACAACCCAATCAAGCCATATGTCTATCTACCACACACGGTATATCAATACCTTTAAGCAATAATTTCACTCTAATAATTCACCAGTCAACCTCACAACGATCTCGGAACTCATATATCATTAAATCGGTCGTTTCAGTCTAGTAGTCAGCTCATCATTAAGGCACCAGTTATCCTACATCACATAGAGACCGAACATATAACTAATCTTATGGACGATCGATGGGATACCTCAACAAGTTCCACAATGAATCCAGATTCAAGTACACGTCATTGCCTGAGTAAAGCATCTAATCCCAAATGTGCCAAGTCTGAATAAATCATTCTGAATCCAATCATCACAAGTAAACACCAAATCATCTCATACAAGCCATAATGCAACGCAATGCAATATGTATCAATGCAATGCAAGATGTATGAATGCAATGCCATGCAAATAAGGTGTACACATGTACTCCGGACGGAAATATCAACGTCTCGGTAGCACAACCCAGCGTGACTCGCGAAGTCTAAGTGCCACCCGTCCCGGATCTTTGCCCAAAGTACAGACGGGACCTTGGCTAATTGGTCACACAGGGAGTCTCACCGGCACCACTCTGGGGGACCCGCGGAGTCCATGCACTAACAATGATTTCGGGATAACATCAGAATCGGCCATGCAACAACAATGTCCGAATGTAACCATCGGACATCGGCCTCCTAACAGTCACTCAAAAGAGTCTATCAAATATACGTTTCACAAATCAACGATTCCGGAATTGAACCTCGGACATCGGCCTTCTCACAATCACTCAAGTAAAAGAGTTTATCAAATATCAGTTTCATATAAACAACGATTCCGGAATGGATCTTCGGACATCGTCTTTTTCACAATCACTCAAGTAAAAGAGTTTATCGAATATCAATTTCGCTCAATCAATGATACCGTATCATCACCGGGTATCGGCCATGCATGATAACTATGAGAAATGCATGCAATGAATATGTCAATCATCAACAATCAAGTTCAATATCACAAGTACCTCGACGGGTACGCCAACAACGTATCACATCACAATACCAATAGTGGGTATGCCAACAATATATCATATTACAATGCCAACAAATATGCCAATCATATATATATATCATATATATATATATATCATGAATGAGTGAGAATGTATGCAATGTTGTATCAACATAAACAACCAAGTTTAATATCACAAGTACCAACAATGGGGTACGCTAACAATGTATCATATCACAATACCAACATATATGCCATAATATATCATAACACAATACCAATATATATATATATATAATATATCCAAATCAAGATGAATATTAGGGTCTAATCTTTATCAACAACTCATGGCATCAAGCCAACACAATAGAACTGTCAAGCACAACACAACGGGGTGGCTAGTCCCAACACACAACAGGTCAATCAATCGGTAGTCATTATTACCACTTCCTTAAATCAGTCTATTGGCTTAGAACAAGTAATCCCACCCTACACTCACAATCATTCGTCACATCTCATTTTAGAACCCAATCACAATCGTTGGTGCATTTTATCCTCCCATTTATCAACTAGGTTCACTTATAATGACATAACACAATAATCACATATTACGGGAAATTCTCATCATTAGACACGAAAATAGGTTTCACCCACTACCTCCAAGTCACATATATCCAACGATATTAAAGAAAACCATATCAAACAACCTAAGGAATCTATAGGCCACAAGCCCGAACACACAAATCACACAACAATACCATCCTAAGATTCCATCCCAAATCTCAAATTCCTATACATGCATTCTCCATTCCATCTAATACATGAATATATGAAACTAACCGGAGTCTACGAAAAGGGAAGTCGTAACCTACCTGGCAGCTGAACACGTGCCATGAAGCCACACGTTACCTTGTCTATCGAAGCGTCTCCAAATAACCAAACGCTATGAAATATGAATTCTATGTAAGTAACCATGAATAATGATACCCATAGTGGCTACTTTCTATTCAGGTCAAATTCCAACCCTTAATTTAGGAAAAATGGGTCCCAAGGGCAAAACGAGAATTTTATGACCAAAATATCAAATTCAATACCAACAGGTCAAAACCCATTACTTTAATAATAGGAATACTCAATTAATTCTTTAAATCATCATTAATGTGAAAACCCCCAAATTTGGGTCTAAGAACACTAACTTTAATCCCACAATTTTACCTCTAAAAATGGAAGACATATGTGTTATATCCCGTATTTTGTACGTTGGAATATTTTAAGTTAGTTGCGACAAGTTAAGGACAAGGATATTTTTTGATTTGGTGTAATGTATAAGTTGTTTATGAATTTTATTGGTATGGAATATTAAGAGAAATTAGTGGCCGTGTTGAAATAAAAATATCATGAAAAGGCCAAAGTGGCCGTGTGTTAAGGTGGGACCCACATGTTGGGATTTTATAAAGGACATATGAAGCGATATATGAGTAGTACATGTGAAGTTGAGCAAGTCCTAAGAAGGACCCATAAGCTAAAAATGAGTGTAAGCCCTCCAAAGGGACGATTTAAGAAAACGTCTTCGGGTGATCTGACTTCGAGGGGCCAAAGTGGTATTATGCGTTTCGAATTTGGGAAAACTCCCAGAATGAAAGTTGTAGATAATTGAAATATCTTTCCAACCATAGGTCGTGGGTTCACAGGCGACATTGTGATAAGGAGATATGGACATTTTAAGGCAGAAAGGTCGAGCTAAACAGTGGATTCGGCCGAACCCGATTCCAAGTCGGGTCAGGCCCAATACCCATGCCATTTAAGTGAAATTTTCAGCTTTCTCCTTCATTTTTCAGACCCAAACATCCAGATTTTCAGAGATGGAGAGAGAGAGAGGAGAGGTACAGAGAGAAACCAAATTTTGACCACAATCTAAGCCCCGAATTGCGAAGCTCATGAAGAGAAAAGTGTCAGTACGTTACGTTGCCTTCAATTTGGGCTAAAAATCAGCCAAGAAGAAGAGGGTGACGTGCTGGCTGCATACTTAAGGTAAGACTAAGGTCCCTTTTTCATTGTTAACAAGTTTAATTAGAGTTTTAACGGATTAGAACGGAGAAAATAGCGTTATAAACTAGTTTGTTATTTTGTTGAGATTTATGGATTAAGGGGATAATTTATGTGGGATAAATGGTTGGAATTAGATGTGTTATGGATGTTTTGAATGTGTTGTAATGTGTAAAAATGGATGGAAATCATGATATGTTGCGTGTTGAAGTTGAACCGTGTAGTGGGCTGTTTTGTAGAATATGATGAACTAATTTTATTTAGTGTTTTGGTTGTTGTTGTTGTGGATTATATGATGATAATGAAAGCTTAATGATGTAAGTTGAAGTGAAAACGATATGGGCTGTTTTAGAAGCTAATGTGAATTTAATGTAGTTTCTTGAATTGATGAAAATGATGTTGTTAACATGCGGATTATTGATGTAGTTTATGAATTTGGAAGAAAGAAATGTGTTGTTGTTGTCCCTATGGGAATTGGAAGGTTTCGGGTGTCTTTGCACATTGGTTGGGCCGTTTGAATATTGTGTGGATTGTTTGAAATGTTCTTGAATTTTGTTTGAATGGTTTCGGATTGGCATTTGAATGTATGAGCATTGGAGTTGGCTTAATTGTAGGTGGTGATTTGAATGTAAATGAAATGCCGTCGAAGTATATAGAAAAGAGTTACTAATGTTAGAATGAGTTTTGAATCACTTGTTGATGTTGCTAGTTTGATTGTTGGCATTGTTGTTGATGAATTTGGCCGAGTTGAATTCTCGGGGTTGTTGAATTTACAGGGGAGATGCGGCCCAAATTTCTGTAAATGGAGTGTTAGTTTAGAATTGGATTTCTAAGAGCTTACGACTAATGTTTGGCGTCTAATGATGTTATTGTAGATTTTGGAGAAGCCAAAACGTAAGTTTGGATTAATTTAGGAAGCGGACGAGGTATGTAAAGCCTAACTTTTCTTTCTCTTGGCATGTCTTGATTGTATGTAGGCTAGAATACGAGTCTCGGGGTAACTCCACTCTTAAGATCCGAGCCGTATACGATTCTTGTTTCCTTCGATGTCAATGTTCTTTATATTGTCAAACTATGGTTCATATGTCTTTTGTATAGTTGGATTTCAAGTTTTGCATAAAGAATGTTGCTTTTAAAAGGTTTCGTAACTACGAACAATTGTAACTTTCATAGACGAGCTCGGATCGCTTCGAAACGTTCGCGGGAGATTCTATAATGGATAAGGTCTCCAACTTTCATAAATGGACCTGGATTGGTTCGATACTCGTCCGTGGGCCCCGAGACTCTCCTTTGTGTAGAACTAATGACTTTCGAAAGGATTGAGTATAATTATTGTCTTAAACTTCGACGTTGACTACTACTTCTCTAACGACTTTATAATGACGACTATGCCCTTAATTTCCATAAGCTATTTCATATGGTTTGATATGTGTCTACGAGTCTTAAAGTTCGATTTGATATGTCCTCGATCGACGTTTGAAAGAAACTTGATTTGACTATCGCCTTGGTTTTAAATGATAACCCACTTTGATTATTTTACGAGTTTTTGAAAAATATTTTAAATACGCATATAGTCTCCCACGACTCGCTCGTGCATATGGTTGCTATATCCTTCACCGAGTCCCGGGCCGGTTATGTTTCGTGCGCACTGTGATATATTCCGGAGTATGATGTGTCCGGTACGCCGAGTCCCCTTTGGCCGGTACCGTGTATATTTGGCGTTATGGGGTGTTACGGCGTTATGATGTGATATGATATGTCGGGTGTCGAGATATGAAATCTTCGAGTATGATGTGTGCGTGGCGCCAACGACGGCGGGCGACCAACGTTCTAAGAGCCTATGCATGGTTTGTATTTTTATGAGTAAGCTTTTTAATATTTTGAATATTGCATTTACTTTCCATACTTCCGGTTTTGATCGTGATCTTGTTCACTATATTTCATGCTTTGCGTACTTAGTACATATTCCCGACCCCTTTCTTCGGGTGTCGCGTTTCATGCCCGCGCGGCATGTGTACTCATTTTGGATGATCCACCGGCTTGATTCTGTTCGGTGACTTGGAGCGCTCCTTGTTCCGGAGCCTATACTTTGATCCACACTTCTTTGTATATATATGCATATGTTTGTTCACGGGCACGGCGGCCCCGTCCCGTCATATGATTCTCGTTATGCTCCTTAGAGGTCCGTACATATATGTGCGGGGCGGGTACTCACTATTCGGTCCGTGTACGTAGCGTGATTTGTGATTTGGACGTCCCCCCTATGCTATGATAGCCTTATCGGCTTATATGTGATACTATTTTAAGGAAGTTATGACGGCGATATGTATATTTGTATATTTGTGACAACTCCCGGGCGACGTTCCACTCTCTCGTAAATATATATATTTGTACACGGTATAAGTTATTCGTACGCTATTTCTGATTTGGGATACTAGGTATGTACGAGTGCCCAATTTGGGCACGGGTCGTGGCCTACGGGGTTGGGTCGTGACAAAAGTGGTATCAGAGCGGTTCGTGCTCGGATTGTCTACAGACCGTGTCCGGCATAGTCTTGTTTATAGTGTGAAGCCGGCCACACTTATAAACAAGAGGCTGTGGGGCATTTAGGAATCAGTGACCCTTTTTTTCTGTCTTAGATCGTGCGATAGAGCCAAGTCATAGGAAATGAGATTCTCCGTACCAACCTTTGATTTCGACGGACGACATCGACGGGAAGGAAGCGATTGACGATACGTCTTGGAAGTTACAAAGCAAGCAAAGTAAAGGTACGAAAGGCATATGTTGACTAAGGCATTAAAGTACGATTGAGACGTAAAGTCCAAAAATTTTCGAAAGAAAAAGTAAACAAAGTGTACAGTGCGGTTCGAATGGACATATGAGGTAAGTCCCTCGCTTTCCATCTTTTATTTGTTGATACCGGGAGCCCGTGTGGTCGTGATATGATATGATATGTATATATACGTGTTGCCCTGTGAGGCATTGTTGGTATTTCCTGTGTACAGGTTTTTAGATATTAAGAAATATAGAGTAAACTCTGCCGAAATTTTTCCAGGAAATAAAACGAGAATGAGGTAGGGATTTGTAATATGCCGTGAAAGGCCGTGTTAATAGTAAAGACAGAAGTTGCCTAAGTTGCAAAGAGACGGTGGACCTTGAAAAATAAGTTAATTACTGAATCGGCGGAAATGGTAATTACGAGGTTGATATTGATATGGTAAGAAGAAGTCGGAAAAGGGTTTGTGACATTAAGAGATGAGTTAAAAGGGGTTGGCAAATCTCGATAGAGTATTATATTAAGGTACCAACGGAATTGATAAGCGGGGATTGATTATGACGAGTTTATAGTTAAAGAATGGTGATACGATTGAGATCGAGTACAAAAAGAAACGTGACGGATACGAATGTACGACAAGATAGCTTGTAAGATATTAGAAGTAAGATTGACCGTAAAGGGGAAAAAGTTAGAAGTGTGACACTATAAGATTGAGTACGAACAAGATATTGCGTGAAAATAATAGGGATCATTATGAAAATGCGTACAGTTTGGCGAGGAAGCGACTAAAGGATACGACATGATTTGTGTGACTAAAGTATAAAGGTGAGCTACTGGTCAAAACAAAAGAAAAAGAGAGAGGGATTTACGAAGTTCTTCTATAGGGAGAGTTTCGAATAGAGGCTACGGGACAACGAAAAAGATAGCGAGCACAAAAGAAGAAGGGGCTAATCGGAAAAAAAGGAGATGAAAAGCGGGTGAGATAACGAGCGCGGAATAGATCATGACATGTATAGCCAAGAACACGAGTAATATCGGTGACGGAACCGTGAAGGACTAAATTATGGAGAGACGAACAACGCGATAGAATGAGTGTTAGAGAATGACTGGTATGATAAGAACAAATAGGGAGGAACAAAATATGCTTTCGAAGCGAGAAAGGGGTTATGTAGGTGTAGTATTTTTCGGAATATATGGCGGTATTGTAAAATCCCTCGTGCGCCAAAAAAAGAAAAAGAAAAGGGCAGACATGGACTGGAGGAATACAGAAAAGGGATACTAAAAGAGTACCCAAGATAAACGTAATTGAGCGAGTACGAATAGAGAAAAAAAAAGTAAATGGTATCGGTGGAGATAAAGACACTATTTCCAAGAGAACTGGGGACGCTTACCGTTTGAATATAAGCGCCTTGGCTTGTGGAAAATTTGGAATGATTACGAGGATTCAATGATTATTGATTGAAGTACGAGACCCTTCCTAATTCGGCGGCGTATGTGTTATGAGACCGTTCGAAATCTGTCAAAACCTCCAATTTACTCCAGATTATGTCCGAAGGTCATGTGGCGAGGTCGACGCGATCGTACTAACGTTAGAGCATCGAATTTCATCAGAGTCTCAAAGTTAAGCGTGCTTTGAGTGGGAGCAATTTGAGGATGGGTGACCCCCCGAAAAGTTTTTCGAAAGTCTTACAAATTCAAAGGCGTATGAAGCAAATGGGAAGCTAAGAGTGGTCAAAGGAAAGTAGAGTATATGTGAGCGTATTTAAACCTTGAGAGGTCATATGGGACGAGCGGTAAGATCGTGAAAAGAAAGAAGGTGCATCACGCCTTTAGAAGGGGTAAGTTGAATGGCGTTTGGAAATATTTTGTAAGCAAGATGGTAGCGATTATGTATACGTACGTATATGATATCCCATACATGTGTCACGACCCAACCCCGTAGGCCGTGACTAGCGCCCGACCTGGGCACCCGTACGTACCAAAGTCCCAAAAATAGTAACTCAAATATTTAATAAAAATTTGGGCAGTTTTCCTCTATTTTTTGTAAGAAATAAAATTAACTCCGCACGCAAAATACCAACAAAATCACACGGGGCGATATATCCATATACATATATACGGGCGGCGCCGCGTGCCGGCCGTGGCGTGAACCGCCCAAACATATCACATACATATACTTGTACGCATAGCCATACCCACGTACATATCCACGTGCCTCTAAACGAATAACGAAAACATATGGCGGGACGGGCCCCGTCGTACCCCGAATAATAATGTACATATACACGAGAAAATATATACCAAAAATATGAGCTCCGAAAGGGGAGCGATCCCGAAAACCGAATAGGGGTCCCAAGCGGGGGATCACCGGGGCCCAGCGTTCCCTACCGGGGGGCAAACGCAAACCCAAAAGGGGGTCGGGACGGGAAAAGTACCGAGTATGTAAAACCCGAATACA
>NW_026715645.1:0-39614 GCF_029784015.1 Lycium ferocissimum | reverse complement strand
TTCCCCATTATGTACGTTCGCCCGCCCTTTGGGGCGTTCCACGGGGTTTAAAAACCCCCCTTTTGGGGGCCCTTTTAAAAAACTGCTCATAATTATCTATTCCAATGTCGGATCGACAAGCGGTTTGTTGCGTTGGAGACTAGACTTCCCAAACTTCAATTTGGGCTTTTATTTCACCCCAAAACTCCTCACATACTATAAGATATTCCTTCCTCAAGTAGGGCCAAAATTACCCCTCATATTTTCTCCAAAATCCAACAAACTTAATTTCCTTAATTCACTTGCCCTCCAATCCTTCAGTCGCTTATTATATGAACTTAAACCCTCACAAACATAGGATAAGCACATCTAATCTCATGTATCCTTGGAGGTAACTCCGATGTCTATAATTAAAACAGCCAACACCTACGAATTTCAACGTACAAAACTACGGGGTGTAACAATCACACCATGGGGAGTGTATCATTATTGAGTAATGCCTTTTGGGCTAAAAAATGCCGGCTTTACTTACATGAGGGAAATGACCCTGTCTTTCATGATATGATGCACAAAGAGATTGAAGTGTATGTGGATGATGTCGTCGTCAAATCTCGGATAGGTGAGGACCACCTCGAACATTTACGAACATGCTTTGACAGACTTCGCAAGTATGATTTAAAGTTGAATCCTGATCATGTTAGTGTTATATCCGGCATCTTTGCGTAATTGGAAAATTTGGAAGTAACCTTGACTTGCAAAGAATAAGGCCAAGTTTGGATTTTTCTTAGTATGTGTATGCCGGTTATGGAAACCTGAATGCGGAAACAATGGAGAAGGCCTAAGGGCAAAATTGGAATTTTGGAAATTTATTTCGGGAATTGCAAAATATGATTCATGAAGAATTGGGCCAAAAAAAAAATAAGAAAATGAGGCCCAAATTTGGAAGGGGTGGCCGGCCATGCTTGGCCCAACCCATGAGGAATTAGTCATGTGATTTTTCACATGACTAATTAGTATAAGAAGATGAATATGGGACTTGTATCTCTAGAATTTTCAAGAAATCAAAACAAACCAAGAAGAGAAAAATAAAGGGGAGGTCGTCGGCCATAGAGAAAGAAAAAGGAGAAAAGAAAAGAAAAAAAAAATTCCCTAGCCTTCACAATCTTGGTCTAAAAATTGTGATTCCCTTAAATTCTTACTAAGCTCAAGGTGCTCTTCAAAGTGGTATAATTAGTTTGGCAAGAAAGTGGTTTTGGTGGCAAGGAGAATTCATTGGAAGAAGGTAAGGATTTCATGTTCTTTATGTGTTATGGAAGATTTGTTTGTGTTGTAGTATGGAGAAATGGATAGAATTCATAAAAATATGAAAACTTCATGACTTGGCCGTGTGCATGCATGTGTTATGTAGCCAAGACTAGTTGATTTTTAGGTTATATTCTAGTTGTAGTTGTTGTGTATTCTATATCGGAAATAGAAGTTTGATGACTTTGGTTGAAGTTGTGAATGTTGAAGTGTGACCGTGGGTGTGTGTGTGTGAAGTGTGTGTGTGTGTGGCCGTGTAGTGTAGGGGAAGGGGAGATGAATAAATATTATGTAGTATGCTAGGTGTGTTGACATTAACCTTGTGAAGTAAATGGAAGGTTAGTGGTTCTTGTAAGGAAAATGTGTAACCTTGTTGTAGCTATGTAAATATGAAATGGAAGTTGTAAGATGCAAATTATGATTGTTGTTAATGAAATTGGAAGGCAAAAATGTGTATGTTGTCGAAGAATGGAAGTTTCGGATGAGTTATGGTATCGGTGAAAAGTTTGTATATTTTGCGAATAATATGTGAAATCATATGTAATGCCTCCAAACGATGTTGGGATAATCTTGATGGGTAAATGAGCAAGAAAACATTGATGTTGACTTGGAAATGTGAAGTTAGTTTGGAAGTTGTCGCTTTATGTAGAAAGATGACTACTCATGTTAGTATGTGGTTCTAGTCAATTGTTGATGTTCTTGTGGTTGTTGTTGTTGACATTTGAGCCGAGTCAAATTCTCGGGGTGTTATATTTGCAGGGGAGGTGCTGCCGAAATTTCGATAGACAAGTATTAACCTAAGTTTGGAATTTTAAGTCTCATGAATAGTAACTGGTGAATGTGACCATTTGCAGATTTTTGACGAAACGGGATTGGAGTTTTAGCAAGCGTAAAGGGCAAGAAAGGTATGTAAAGTCTTCCCTTTCATCCTTTGGCATGTTCTAAACGTATTAGGCTTGGACGCGAGCCTTAGATATGACTCTGTCACTTGAAACCCGAGATTGAAATTGGCCCCATTTCCTTCAGCGCGATTGAATTAGTTTCTTTACAAATTGTCATCAAAGCGACTTATATGTATGTAATCTTCACAAATGGACTCGGATTGTCCCAAAACTCTCATGAATAATTCCATAAGGTTTATGATCCATAATTTGAGTTCACCACCTCGATTTACCCGAGGTGGGCCCACAGATTCCGAGACCTCTTACTATGGCCTTGTTTGACTTGTTCCTACTCGGTTCTTAAAAGAAATTTCTGATAAATGCTCCGTTTGTCAAATGATAAATGTGACGAGTCTATAATATGTTTTGATATGTGTTATGATTCTTGAAGCATGATTTGATATAAACAATCGTGCCATCTCCAAAAAGGGCATATATATATACTATGATTGACGTCCGACTTCTTGGAAATGATTTGTCATTTGAACTGTTCTATTTGCTAAAGAACTACCATTCTGACTATTCCGTTGAACCCCATGGTATATTTGTTATGTACAAACAATCTCGAAATTAACATTTGACATAATCCGTCGCGATTTATGAAAGGTACGTTCTATGGCTTATGGTTTGGTTTGTCCGTCGAGTCCGGATTTATATGCATATGTTTCCGCACTACTCGTTCGTGCAAGTTACGTATGTCTTTTCACCGAGCCCGGCCGGGACATGTTCTCGTGCGCACTTCTCTCTGCACTATTCACCGAGTCCCTCGTACTTGCGGGCGGGACACGTTATCCGTATGTGATTATGATATGATGATACGGGGATGGTGGCCGAGATGGCACATGATTATTATTCACCGAGACCCGCAAAGAGAGGGGACACGTTATGTATACATGATATATGATTCTGACATGCATGATTCCATATTACCGAGTCCCTTAACAAAGGGCCAGTACACGTTATCTGTATATATAATATATGATTTTGTTATGCATGATCTCACCTACCGAGTCCCTTATCAGAGGGCCGAGACACGATATATGTTCATATGACGTTATATGATCTGATATGCATCACTTATCCTTTGGCATTATGTTTTCTCGAGGTCTCGGACAAGGTATTACCTTTTGTACTTCGGACTCTGACTATAGCTCCGTCTGTTACATGTCTGTACTCCTATTCTTGACTATGATTATACTTGTTACTTTTCCGCTTTGCATACTCGGTACATTTTCCGTACTGACCCCCTGTTCTTCGGGGGCTGCGTTACATGCCCGCAGGTACAGACGCGCCTCGAGATACGCCACCAGCTTAGGGTGTACCGTTATTGGAGAGTGCTCCTTTTGATCCGGAGCCGATATTTTTGGTATATATTTCCTCGTTGTTTATACGCTCCGTATATATAGTCATGTGGGTACGGCGGGGCCGTCCATCCGTCTTCTCGATTCCGTTATGTATGTTAGAGGCCCGTAGACATGTTTGTGGGTTGTGGGTTGTCAATGTTACGGTAAGTAAGTGCGAGTGCGAATGAGTAATTTTGCTTATTATGATAGCCCTAACGGCTTATGTACAGGTTTAAGTATGTATATATATATTTTCGTGCGATGTATTTTATATCTGTATGAATTTGTGTATGTCTAAACGGAATTAGCTGTTTAGTATGCCAGATCGGTCAGGTAGGTACGTATGGGTGTCCAGTTAGGACACCAGTCCCGGCCCACGGGGTTGGGTCGTGACAAAAGTGGTATCAGAGCGGTTTGTCCTCGGAATGTACGCGCAGCCGTGTCTAGTAGAGTCTTGTTTATCGGTGTGTTGTGCACCACATCTATAAACAGGAGGCTACAGGACATTTAGGATGTTACCCTTTCTTTGGATCTTAGATCGTGCGATAGAGCTGTGATATTAGGATGACTCTTTTCTGATCGATTGTTATATTTTTCAGTGATGCCTCCGAAGAAGGCAACGGCCGCCCAGAAGGGCAAGGCGGTGGCCGGAGAGACTAGTCGGGCGCCGAGAGTTACACGGGCTCGTGCTCGGACTACGCCCGGTATTGTACTTCAGTCAGAGGGTTCAGCCACTCCACCACCAGGGGATGCTGGAGCCGGTCCCTCAGCCGCCCCCGGCTCCCGGGCGGAGGAGGACGGGGCGAGAGGGAGGGCGTACAACCGTGACGACGACGACGATAGTGGCAGGACAGGTTCGCGGACGCGGGCGGAGAGGTGATGATGACGATGACAGGCGTGATAGCCTGAGAGTTCGTGATTTCCTGACATGTAGCCCCCCAGAGTTTTTTGGGTCTAAGCCCGACGAGGACCCCCATGACTTTATCCGGCAGATGCAGCGCTCGTTGAGGCTGGTCAGGGCTTCGGAGACCGAGTCGTCGAGCTTCTTGCACATACGGTTACGAGATGTCGCCCTTAATTGGTATGAGTCCTGGGGGCTGTCCAGGGGTGAGAGTGCTTCCCCAGCCACATGGGATGAATTTACGGCTGCCTTCCTCCGCCACTTTTTACCACCAGAGCTGCGGCGGGCGAGAGTTGACCGGTTTTTGCAGTTAAAGCAGAGAAGCAGGAGTATTCGAGAGTATAATTTGGAGTTTGACTCTCTGGCCCGATATGCGCCGACGATCGTAGCCGATATGGAGGACAGAATGCACCGGTACGTGATGGGGTTGGACCCCTATTTGGTTGACTGTTGCATGGCGATGGCAGCGCAGACTGGTATGGACATCGCCCGGTTACAGGCCTATGCACAGGGTGTAGAGGATCGGCATAAGGAGGATCAGTCTGGTAGAGAGTGTGACAGGAGACGGCCCAAGAGGGCCAGATTTGTGGAGTATTCCGGAGATTCCGAGGGACGGCCTCGGCGAGCCTCAGTAGATTTCTTCCTCCGTCGGACCGGGGTACACAGTCCGTCGGCAGACGTTTTGATGGCGCAGGTCCGTCTGGAGCAGGCCAGAGTTCTAGGGCCTTGGATTCGCAACAAAGCAGGGGGTTCAGTCAGACGAGGCTATCTATGCCTCAGTGTCCCCATTGTGGCAGGCATCATCCGGGAGAGTGTCGTCTCGCCACCGGTGCCTGTTTCTCGTGCGGCCGTCAGGGCCACATTATGAGGGAGTGCCCGTACAGGGGCGGTTCAGGTTCAGCACAGCCTACTCGGTCAGTTACCGGCTCATCTTCTCCTTCAGTAGCCATGCGCCCCACGGGGCGAGGTATGCCGGCACCAGCGAGTCGCGGCAGAGGTCGGAGCGGAGCTCCCAGTTTTAGCGGTCCTTCGAACCGCGTATATGCTTTGACTACCCGGCAGGACCCAGAAGTGGCACCAAACGTGGACCCAGGTATATTATTAATCTTTTCTTGAGAAATATGTGTATTGATAGATTCATACTCTACTATATTGCGTGATTTCTTCCTTCTGGGTGTCAGTAAAAGTAAGGAAAAGACCATTTCGAGATAGCTATATATATACAGATGGAAATAGACATTAAGGATTCAGAAGGGCGATATGATAATTGTATGGTCTAGACCGGGGTGGGACCCGCTACGAAAATTTTCCAAAATTTTATTAAGGCCCCGACCTGCCCTAAATTACGTGACAAAGGTCGTGTGGGGGCAATTGACGCAGTTATATTAGCAATAACGCATCAGAACGCATAAAAGTTTTGAAGTTAAGCGTGCTAAGACCAGAGCAATTCTGGGATGGGTGACCCCCTGGGAAGTATGTCAGGAAAATTTCACAATTGTAGGTATAAGAAATAACTGGAAATTTGGGATAACCTGAAGAAAAGGAAGTACGTAAAGTAGTTAGCACCCCTACAGGAATCGCGCAGACTGAAGCGGACGAAGTGGGTGCAAAGAAGAGAGCGCAATACCGCTTGGGAGTCAAAGTAAATTTGAATAGCGATTGGAAATGTTGGTAAGTAGAATGGTAAAGAGTCTTAACATGATGGTGCATTGAAAAAAAAATGAGTAAGAATAGGGAGGGTAAGGAAATTGAAATATTGGGAGGAATTAAGGATAAGAAATATGATCAAGTAAAGCCTTCGAGGGAACTGACAGGCGAGGTAGGAAATCACTGCGTGGGAATGGGAAGAACAAGTCCGTGATCAAGCGAGAAGTAAAACGTGACAAAGAAATTTTCGTAAGTCTTTGAAGTATAGTAAAGGTAGTTTGACTCTGATTGCGATTCTGTATGCCAAATTTTTGCGCCCCTGATTTCGATGAAGCTCTGTCTACTATACCTCTGTACTTCTGAATCTAATTATGTTTCTATCTGATATACCTCTATACGTCCGACTCTGACTACAAATCCGTCTGATACATCTCTGTACAATTGACTCTGATCACGGATCTGTCTGACATACTTCTGTACGTCTGGCTCGGATCATGAACCTGCTTGATGTAATGTCGGAGTATGATTCTGTTTGTTGTACTTTTGTACACCTGATACTGGATATGATTTCGTCTGATGTCCGTCTAATCTTCTGGTCCCAATAAAGGTTCTGTCTGCCATATGTTCCATTTAAGATTGTACGGACCGCTAGACTAATTAGTATTTCGAACAGCCCTAGTATCGCGAAGGGATAGGAGGACTTGGAAGGTGAAGATCCTCACGAGTACTTCGATCAAGTGCGAAAATGTAATCGGCAAGAAGACCTTCCCCGAAAGGTTTGCAAAACCTATAAGGTTGATTTAACATTCGAGGACGAATGTTTTAAAGGGGGGGAGGATGTTATATCCGACATCTTTGCGTAATTGGAAAATTTGGAAGTAACCTTGACTTGCAAAGAATAAGGCCAAGTTTGGATTTTTCTTAGTATGTGTATGCCGGTTATGGAAACCTGAATGCGGAAACAATGGAGAAGGCCTAAGGGCAAAATTGGAATTTTGGAAATTTGTTTCGGGAATTGCAAAATATGATTCATGAAGAATTGGGCCAAAAAAAAAAAAAATGAGGCCCAAATTTGGAAGGGGTGGCCGGCCATGCTTGGCCCAACCCATGAGGAATTAGTCATGTGATTTGTCACATGACTAATTAGTATAAGAAGATGAATATGGGACTTGTATCTCTAGAATTTTCAAGAAATCAAAACAAACCAAGAAGAGAAAAATAAAGGGGAGGCCGTCGGCCATAGAGAAAGAAAAAGGAGAAAAGAAAAGAAAAAAAATTCCCTAGCCTTCAATCTTGGTCCAAAAATTGTGATTCCCTTATATTCTTACTAAGCTCAAGGTGCTCTTCAAAGTGGTATAATTAGTTTGGCAAGAAAGTGGTTTTGGTGGCAAGGAGAATTCATTGGAAGAAGGTAAGGATTTCATGTTCTTTATGTGTTATGGAAGATTTGTTTGTGTTGTAGTATGGAGAAATGGATAGAATTCATAAAAATATGAAAACTTCATGACTTGGCCGTGTGCATGCATGTGTTATGTAGCCAAGACTAGTTGATTTTTAGGTTATATTCTAG
Source organism: Lycium ferocissimum (assembly GCF_029784015.1). NCBI lineage: Eukaryota > Viridiplantae > Streptophyta > Magnoliopsida > Solanales > Solanaceae > Lycium > Lycium ferocissimum. Next base: position 31,931 of record NW_026715645.1, on the reverse strand, counting down.
TTGTAGTTGTTGTGTATTCTATATCGGAAATAGAAGTTTGATGACTTTGGTTGAAGTTGTGAATGTTGAAGTGTGACCGTGGGTGTGTGTGTGTGAAGTGTGTGTGTGTGTGGCCGTGTAGTGTAGGGGAAGGGGAGATGAATAAATATTATGTAGTATGCTAGGTGTGTTGACATTAACCTTGTGAAGTAAATGGAAGGTTAGTGGTTCTTGTAAGGAAAATGTGTAACCTTGTTGTAGCTATGTAAATATGAAATGGAAGTGGTAAGATGCAAATTATGATTGTTGTTAATGAAATTGGAAGGCAAAAATGTGTATGTTTGTCGAAGAATGGAAGTTTCGGATGAGCTATGGTATCGGTGAAAAGTTTGTATATTTTGCGAATAATATGTGAAATCATATGTAATGCCTCCAAACGATGTTGGGATAATCTTGATGGGTAAATGAGCAAGAAAACATTGATGTTGACTTGGAAATGTGAAGTTAGTTTGGAAGTTGTCGCTTTATGTAGAAAGATGACTACTCGTGTTAGTATGTGGTTCTAGTCAATTGTTGATGTTCTTGTGGTTGTTGTTGTTGACATTTGAGCCGAGTCAAATTCTCGGGGTGTTATATTTGCGGGGGGGAGGTCTTGCCGAAATTTCGATAGACAAGTATTAACCTAAGTTTGGAATTTTAAGTCTCATGAATAGTAAGCGGTAAATGTGACCATTTGCGGATTTTTGACGAAACGGGATTGGAGTTTTAGCAAGCGTAAAGGGCAAGAAAGGTATGTAAAGTCTTCCCTTTCATCCTTTGGCATGTTCTAAACGTATTAGGCTTGGACGCGAGCCTTAGATATGACTCTGTCACTTGAAACCCGAGATTGAAATTGGCCCCATTTCCTTCAGCGCGATTGAATTAGTTTCTTTACAAATTGTCATCAAAGCGACTTATATGTATGTAATCTTCACAAATGGACTCGGATTGTCCCAAAACTCTCATGAATAATTTCATAAGGTTTATGATCCATAATTTGAGTTCACCACCTCGATTTACCCGAGGTGGGCCCACAGATTCCGAGACCTCTTACTATGGCCTTGTTTGACTTGTTCCTACTCGGTTCTTAAAAGAAATTTCTGATAAATGCTCCGTTTGTCAAATGATAAATGTGACGAGTCTATAATATGTTTTGATATGTGTTATGATCCTAGAAAACATGATTCGATATAAACAATCGTGCCATCCCCGAAAAGGACATATATATACACACTATGATTGACGTCCGACTTCTTTGAAATGATCCGTCATTTGAATTGTTCTATTTGTTAAAGAACTACCATTCTGACTATTCCGTTGAATCCCATGGTATATTTGTTATGTACAAACAATCTCAGAAATTAACGACATAATCCGTCGCGATTTATGAATGGTACGTTCTATGGCTTATGGTTTGGTTTGTCTGTTGAGTCTGGATTTATATGCATATGTTTCCGCACTACTCTGTTCGTGCAAGTTACAGTATGTCTTTTCACTGAGCCCGGGCCAGGACATGTTCTCGTGCGCACTTCTCTGCACTATTCACCGAGTCCCTCGTACTTGCGGGCCGGGACACGTTATCTGTATGTGATTATGATATGATGATACGGGGATGGTGGCCAGGATGGCACATGATTATTATTCACCGAGACCGCAAGAGAGGGCGGGACACGTTATGTACATGATATATGATTCTGACATGCATGATTCCATATTACCGAGTCCCGTATATATGATATATGATTTTTTTATGCATGATCCGGGACGGAGATATATGTTCATATGACGTTATATGATCGATATGCATCACTTATCCTTTGGCATTATGTTTTCTGAGGTCTCGGACAAGGTATTACCTTTTGTACTTCGGACTCTGACTATAGCTCCGTCTGTTACATGTCTGTACTCTTGTTCTTGACTATGATAATACTTGTTACTTTTCCGCTTTGCATACTCGGTACATTTTCCGTCGACCCCCATTCTTCGGGGGCTGCGTTACATGCCGCGGTACGACGCACCTCGAGATACGCCACCACTTAGGGTACCCGTTCGCCTTATATTAGAGAGTGCTCCTTTTGATCCGGAGCTGATATTTTTGGTATATATTTCCTGTTGTTTATACGCTCCGTATATATAGTCATATGGGTACGACGGGGCCCTGTCCCGTCTTCTGATTCCGTTATGTATGTTAGAGGCCTGTAGACATGTTTGTGGGTTGTGGGTTGTCACTGTTCTGGTAAGTAAGTGCGAGTCTGCGAATTGAGTAATTCTGCTTATTATGATAGCCCTAACGGCTTATGTACAGGTTTAAGTATGTATATATATATTTTCGTGCGATGTATTTTATATCTGTATGAATTTGTGTATGTCTAAACGGAATTAGCTGTTTAGTATGCCAGATCGGTCAGGTAGGTACGTATGGGTGTCCAGTTAGGACACCAGTCCCGGCCCACGGGGTTGGGTCGTGACAGTTGGTATCGAGTTAGATCCCACCAAGATCAAAGCAATCCAAGAGCTACCACCGCCTAGAACGAAGAAAGAGGTTATGAGCTTCTTAGGAAGGTTGAATTACATTGGTCGCTTCATCGCCCAGTCCACAGTGATCATAGAACCAATCCTCAAGCTTCTCAAGAAAGATGCTCCAACCAAATGGATGGAAGACTGTCAGAAAGCCTTTGACACAATCAAAAGATACCTATCAAATCCACTTGTTTTGGTCCCACCAAGGCTAGGAAGTCCTTTGCTGCTATACATGTCGGTATCAGAAAATGCTTTTAGATGCATGTTAGCACAAAACGATGAGACAGGCAAGAAGGAAAGAGCCATCTATTACATCAGTAAAAATTTCACACCTTGCGAATTCAGATACTCCTGGGTGGAAAAGACATATTGCGCTCTAACCTGGGTATCTCAGAAGCAGAGACATTATATGGCTGCATACACAGCTCATCTGATCTCAAGAATGGATATACTGAGGTACATCTTTCTCCAACTTATGCCCATAGGGAAGCTGGCCTAATGGAAAATGCGTTTCGAAGTTTGACATCCAGTACGTCGCATAGAAAGCAGTCAAAGGAAAGGCATTGGCAGACCTACTGGCGGGAAGCCCGGTAGATGACAATCTCGTACCCTTATGGACTTACTTCCCAGATGAAGAAATAATGACAATTGAGGGCGAGGAAGGTCAAGACGATTCAGTATGGAAAGTATACTTTGATGGAGCAGTCAATTTTAAAGGATCAGGGATCGGAGCCATCTTGGTTTCAGACTTAGGCCAATATTATCCAGTGGCGGCCAAGTTAAGTTTCAATTGCACTAACAACATGGCTGAATACGAAGCCTGTGTCTTGGGTCTACGTTTAGCTCTCGACATGGATGTGAAAGATCTTTAAGTAATTGGTGACTCAGATTTGCTAATCCATCAAGTTCGAGGAGAGTGGGCTACCAAAAACGAAAAGATCATATCGTATGTTGGACTTGTACAAAGATTGGCGGATCATTTTTGAGAAATCAAGTTCAAATATATACCAAGAACTCAGAATGAATTCGCCGATGCATTGGCAACAATAGCATCTATAATTTAGCAACCCGACAGTAGATACATTGACCATGTCGAAATTGAAATCAAAGATCAGCCAGCCCACTATGCTTTTGTAGAGGCTGAAACTGATGGAAAACCTTGGTACGTTGACATTAAAATGTTCTTAGAAAAAGGAGAATATCCCGAAGGGATCACTTTAAATCAAAAAAGGACTATCAGGAAGTTAGCAAATGGTTTTTTCCTCAACAAGAATGTCCAGTACAAAAGAACTCCAGAGCTGGGATTTCTTACATGTGTTGATTCTTTTGAAGCTATAAAATTGATTGAAGAAGTGCATGCTGGAACCTGTGAACCTCACATGAATGGGTTCGTGCTAGCAAAGAAAATCTTGAGAATAGGTTATTACTGGATGACCATGGAAAATGACTGTAGCAAATTTGTCCAGAAATGCCACAAGTGTCAGATTCAAGGAGACTTGATAAAGGTCCCTCCAACAGAACTAAATGCTATGACGTCACCTTGGCTATTCGCCGCTTGGGGCATGGATATCATAGGACCCATTGAGCCAGCTGCGTCAAACAAACATCGCTTCATCTTGGTCGCCATAGACTACTTCACCAAGTGGGTGGAAGCAGCATCTTATTCATCAGTGACAAAGAAAGGGGTCACAGACTTTGTGCGCAACAACATCATATGCTGGTTTGGCATCCCGGAATCAATCATAATGGATAACGCGGCTAACCTGAATAGCCACTTGATGAGAGACATGTGTGCGCAGTTCCGGATCACTCATCGGAATTTAATCGCATATCGACCACAAATGAATGGGGTTGTAGAAGCTGCCAACAAAACCATCAAGAAAATCCTCTGAAAGATGATTGATAACTACAAAGATTAGCATGAACAGTTGCTTTATGCATTACTGGGATACCACACTACGGCCAGGACTTCGACTGGAGCCACCCCATACCTGTTGGTGTATGGCACAGAAGCAGTGATACCAGCCGAAGTAGAAATCCCTTCACTTCGGATAATACGAAGGTTTAGGTTGGATGATGCGAGTGATCCACAAAGGTATGAGCAACTAGCTCTGATAGATTAAAAGAGGATGATTGCTGTTTGCCATGGTCAACTATACCAACAAAGGATGGCGCGAGCTTTCAATAAACATGTGAGAGTTAGGGTGTTTCAAATCGGGCAATTGGTGCTCAAAAGAATATTCCCTAATCAAGAAGAATACAAGGGGAAGTTTGCGCCAAACTGGCAAGGGCCCTATATAGTACGGAAAGTACTATCAGGAGGAGCCGTAGTACTTACTGAAATGGATGGTCAAGAGTGGCCAAAAGCGATAAATTCAGATGCCATCAAAAGATACTACGTGTGACGAAAAGACAGCTACGAGGATTCAGAGTTTCCATAGTTCAGGTTTTCTTTTAAAGTTGCACTTCCATTGCTTGTAATTTTGCACTTCTTCTTTAAAAAAAAAAAAAAAAAAAAAAAAAAAAAAAAAAAAAACCAAACCCAAAATTATCGTGTACGAACTATGCAAGGACCTGATTCCCTATACTTATAAAGGGATACATAGGCGCTTTTCCAAGCTCGGTCGCTTTAACCCAAAAATCCAAATTTTGTATATTGAACTACGTTATGACCTGATTCCCATTTGGGATACGTAGGCGCTCGTTTGAATTCAGTCTCGGAAAAAAATAAATTTCAATATGTTTACCCCGAACTACGTTTCGACCTGATTACCGAAACGAGATACGTAGGCGCTCTCCCAAGCTCGGTCATTCCAAACAAATTTCCTAGTAAACCTTAGGAAAACTTCAGAAATGATTTGACGAAATGAGAGATAAAGGTAACCCCACAAGGAAACTGGGGCAGAATCTTTGAGAAAGATCTCAAAAATTCCTAAAGATCTCAAAAATTCCTTATGAATAGAGAAATCAAGAAATAACAAGTACACACTTACACTGGGGCAAAAATTTTGAGAGGGTCTCAAAAATTCCTTCGACACAACAAAACTTGAGTTGGTAGAAAGACGTATACAAACTGGGGCAAAATTTTCGAAGGGGATTCAAAAATTTTGCGAGCCGAGATCAAGAAGAACAAGGCGAGATGGGAGACTTTGCTTGAGTAACTAATGTCGTGACATTAAAAGGGAGTACATAAAATATTATTTTCGAACATATATTCTAAAAATCATCGCCAATTTTTTTTCTTAGCTCTGCTAGAAAATAAAAGATTTTTAAAGGAAAATAAGCATCCTTTCCTATCGAGATATGAACGAAAGAAGTCCATAGGCAGGGAGAGCGATCAACCATATAGGAAACTGACAAATTTTTCTGTGGATGCAGGAACAAACAAGCATGGATGTTTTGCACTAACTTGTTTGGTAGAATGTTTAAAACAGGGTAGTGACGATGAGCCAAGTAAAGGAGAAGCATTAAAAAATAGCGGTATGAACGAATATACGAAAGGGTAATGAAACCCTTCCCAAGTAAAGTTTTCTTTACGCTAATAGGTTTGTTCATTTCACAGAGCACGAAGATTTTTACAAAAGTAGTTTTTTTAAAAGACTACTGGAAGATATAATCACGGTATCAGAAGTCGAGTTTCCACTAAAAACAGCTTTTGTATCAAGGTATTGAGACCCCGGCCTAGACGTCGCATAGCTTGCCTTGATACATTGGCTGAGTGGACATCCGAAAATTTAAAAATTTAAAATGACGCATTGATAGCGGGATTGAATGCCGTTACTCACAATCGAGTCTAGTCCTTGTGGAAGATGTGAATCCTATCGACGGGCCGGTATTCTTTCCCGGAGTCAAAAAAGAAAGGTGTAAGTCTTGCCACCGAGGTAAGCTTCATTCCTCAAAGTGATGATATGGATTAAGAGACTACGTGCTGAAGGGGCTGAGTCGCCATCCATATATATAGCCAAAAATAGGTAGCGTAATTCCAAGCTTGATGTCCGCAATCATTGAAATACGAATGTGATTCCTATGTCAAGATTTGCGGTCGCTATTGCAGTCTATTTCAAGTTAACGTAATCATGGTTCAGGGATAGTGGTAGTGATGAGAAAAGGCTCCGCCCTTGAATATGCAGTAGTTAACTTGAAAATTCTGACTAAATGTTGTAATTCTGGACACAGGGGTTAGCGGTCATCATGAGAGGAATATGATACTGCACTCTGATGTACAGTCTACATTTGGGTATTTTTGACTATAGGTGATGTTAGACCAACTGGTATACCAAGGTCATCGTATGCGGATAACGGGATGTGCGACACCAGATTTGGACAGTCATCACGATATGCAATCATGATGTGATGCCAAATTTTTTAGGGCAGTGGACGTCGTAAGAAACAAAAATGGCCCCGCACAAGAAAACATGGGTTTCATGATTGACATAGCGAGTTACAAAAATGACAACCGGACTGGGGTGTGTAGGTTCGCAGAAATACGGTATAGCCCGACCCAGATCCCAACAGAAGTTATCATTGAACGATGGAAACATTTGACGACAAAAAAAAGGCCGGTCGAAGTATCGTGATTATTATCCAGAGCAGATTTTTTTAAAAAAATATATAAATAAAAACACACACTTATAGGAGAGAAGAAAGAAAATGGACAAGCCTTTGCAAAAAGACGGACATGATATCGGAGGATGATTACAATGTCAACAAAATGGCAAAATGCCACACAGGTATGACTACATTAAAATTAAAATTTTCAAAAGACTAACACGCAGGACTCAGCATTTGGAAACGAGCTAGAAGCTACCAAAGGTGGGAGCAAAAGCCGGATTCAAAACATGCGGAGCATACGTGGAACTTTTCTTGGGCAACCGGTCAAAAACTGTGTACGAAAGTCAAGCTTTCTACACCAGGGATTGGAGATCATTTCAAGCATCAACACTAATAAGTCCTTTCAAAAACCACATCCGGTTCGGATTTTCAACCGGAAATAGCCAAAGAGGTTCCCACATAAAGGGATATTTCTTTTCAGGCTATCAAGTCGAACTACAATTGGCCTGATTCCCAAAGCCAGGGATATGCAGGCTACTCAAGTTTCGAGGCTCGACCATATTCCTATAATTATCTTGGGACATCCCGAGATAGCTTAAAGAAACTCTTTATTATATAGTCCTCATAAAGTCAGAACTACAAACGGCCTGAATTTTCATTTAGCTTGAGATATGTAGGAAGCCCAGATGCCAGGGTCCAGCCATACTTCTGAAATATTGCGCAAAAAGGACTGTAATTTCTATTATTCGGTGAAAAATTAGGTTTGTCAAATTCGTAGCTCAAGGATGGCCTTGCCATCCTTGAACTTCAAAGGGGCAATTATTGACACCTAATTTTCACCTCATAAAACATATATTTTTAATTTCCATATTTTTCGAGTCCAAGACGGGGTGAGGATGCCATTAAAAAATTAAAAATCCCGAGAAAATTACAAAATTGACGTTTAATTACTATTCTGTGAAAATTAACAATTATAAGAAATTACGAGTTATTTATTTTCATAAATGTAAGTCATAAAATAAATAATACACATCCCGTTCCGTCTAACTCGAGAAAATTGTTAATTAAAACAACGTACGAGTTACGATTCATTTTGATCGCATTTTTCCACATACTTAAATATTATGCGGAAGTATGTCAATATTGGGCTCGTATTTCAAAACGGCATAATATAAATTTTATTTTTATAAAAAATGACTACGAATGACTTTTAAAGTGAATACGCTCTTTTAAAATTTAGTATTTTTGTTTTAAAAGTGTGTACAAGGTTTAATTATTTACTTTTTAAAAACATTAGAGGTCTTTTTAAGCTTTTTAAATTCTTCTGGGGGTGGGGATATATAAGACAAGGGGGATCCAAGTTATCTTTTGATAACTTCAGCCCCACCTCGTCTCATTTTGAGAACTGAAGCTCTCTCGTCTTCTCCAAGTCTCTAATGGCGATAACCTAGGGTTTGATTCGTGATCACGATTGCGACCCTTCCCACGGTTGTTTTCACGATATTTTTGTGGGGTTTTGCTCCCCTAATCATGTTCTATCTCGTACCAGGTTTAATTTGGCCTAATTTGTATTTTTAACATATTTGTTATTCAAAAATAGGGTGTTACTCGGGTCATTTGTTGTGGTAGGGTTGCCATGGGCGAGACTACAAATCTTTTGCCATCTTGTGCACCCTACCACATTGAAACATTTGACCTAGGGGAAATTTCCTATATACATCAACATATTTCAGTACGATTTTGGGGTTCTTATATGTTTTAGTACGTTAGTTACCGTTTGAATTTGTTGTATTGGCTAGAATTTGTTCTATGTGTGACTATGCTGTACTATTCTGATATTTTCTCCTAAATTATAGGGATATAGTGGTGTATTTGTACGAATTTTGGCTGAATTCTACCTAGCTGGTATGAGGTGTACATATTTTGATTGGTAGATAGTATTATTCTCTACAATCTTGTGAAAATCCCATGATATTTTTGAAAATATTCGAATTTAGGGCGGGAATTCTGTTTTGGAATTTATTCCTAATCCATTTTTACCCCTGGCATCTAAATTTACCATATAAATGGAAGTTTCTATTTCATTTTCAGGGATCCAGAATTTTCATCCAAAATTTTCATCCTAAAAATATACTAAGTCCTTTACTCTATAGCATATACTCCTACAATATATCACATATATACTACGATATACAACATACAAGTACAATACTATAGAGAATACTAAGATACACTACTCTATAAACATATACCTCTTAAAGAATACAAAGCTATTTTTCTAAAAAAAAAAAAAAAAAAAAAAAAAAAGAAAGAAAGGTGTTAAGGTCTTGTTTGGTTTGAAGCTTTGGATTTCAATCTCTCCTTTGATCTTTAGGTCGCCCCCAAGAAAGGTAACCACCCATCCTAACTCTATTTACTTCATTTTAGCTTGTTAAAATGCCATTTTTATCAAGGATATTGGACAAAGTATATATACATGTTAAAAGCTTCTTAAAATGCTTTCTTGTATTAATTATTGTTTATAAGGCTTGTTTGTGTTGTTTTGATATTGTTATTATGGTTCTGTGTTAGTTTAAGTTAAGAATAGTGTTAAAAAGGTTTAAAATGGAAGAGTAATGCATGTTTTTTCTTTACTACAAGTTTACTGTTCCATTGAATATTGTCTGGTTTTCAAAGCTTTGTTTGGTTTAAGCCTTAAAATTCTGTATAAATTAGGTTTTAAGATGAGATTCTTAGCCTAAGATTTATTTATTTTTTTAGTTTTGGGTTAAATGGTTTAAGATATGATGTAAATGCTCATTTTAGCCTAAGTTTTATTGTTTTTACAAAGTTTTAAATTTTGTTAAATCTATCTAGTATTAGTTTGACAATATTTCTGAAAATGTGATGTTTTAAATAAGTAAAAATGGAAAGAAAGGGGTTGTTTTGGCCACTGTTTGTTGATTTTTGACTTCTATGGTCTTGTTTAAGGATGAAATCTGTCTAAAAAGGAAGTAGGACACTTTAATACTGATTAAGTTTATTAATGAGGTGTTAAGATAGCTTTAAGGGTAAGAAATGAAGAAAAAACTTGCCTGCTTGTTGTTTTAATCCTTGTTGGAAGTCATTAAGTTAAAAATAAGTAGAAATGAGGAGATTGACATGTGATTTAGCAGTAGACTATCCCTGCTAGTTGTTCTTGTGAGAAACTGTAATGGTGCTGCCTAACTTTGTGACTTCTATGCAATTTTGCTCCAAAGTTGCTATGTGTTCATGTCCCTATATAGCTATATTATGCGTATCTTCACCTGTTTGCTTAGTATAAGGTGATCTGGGTCCATTCTTGTCTGATTTGACTAAAACTAGATGTATTAGGGATGAATCTTTGAAAATTCTCTACTACTGTGAGTTGACTCACCTACTTGAGTACTTGAAGAGGTAGAACCAGCATTGTTTATTTGATTATGATCCCTAGAATGCCTAGAAATGTGAATGACAAGGCTCTGAGTAGAAAAAATGGGTTTAAAATGACATTTAATTGTCTATAGGACTCTCCGAGTTGATTCATTAGGACAATTTAGACTTTAAATAACCTTGACTATGTGTGATCTTGTTTGGATTAGCTTCCAAGTTTTTTTTTCCTGGCTTAGAACTACTTGATTTCTACCTGTCCTGTTGTTTTTTCTATCTGCCTAAGCTGTCATTGTGCTTGCCTTGATCACTCATCTGAATCAATAGACTTACCAAACCCCAACGTCTTTGTACATGTGCTTGGAACTTGTATAACTTGCCTTTGTTTCACTTGTTTTGTGCTAAGATTACCTAAAGCATGATTTAGCAAGCTTGTCCAGCCCATTTGCCTAGTCATCTTTGCATATCTACCCACCCTCTATCTGTATAGGCCATGCCCTGTAGATGATCACATGAGCTTGATTGACATTCATTTTTCTCATGTGTGACACTTTGTTTACTTTGGCTGCTTCATTACATGTGACTCTTCTAATTTTCCTCTTCACTTTACTGTCATTCTGGGAACCTCTACATTAATATAGGTTAATTTGCATATTTTGAGTGTCATTAAAAACCTCTATTCATCTTTGAACTTGAGTTGACTACCTAATCATGTATGGTTTGTTTTATGAGAAACTGGGATAAACTAAATGCCACCTTTAAACTCTGAGAAACTTGCTTTCAAAGACTGTTTATGCATGACTGATGTTTCTGACTATCATGGCTCATTATGAAAACCAAAGTAGAACCTTTTTACTACTCTGAAAATTGGAAACCTTAGTTGACTTGGCATTAAACTCTTGGATACTAAACTTGGGAAAATGGCCTTTGGAAACTAGTTCTGGGCACCTTGCCTTGTTATTTGTTGAAACTGTCTGTGTGCAAATGAATTTAGTGCAATGGTGCAATTAAAACTAAGTGATAATTGTGTGTCCACTATGGATTCTGGTCTTGTGTATTTGGAGGTCCTCCATATCACTTTCCTACTTCTATTTGTCATTTGGTTCTAGCACACCTCATGCCTTATGTTTTCATAGTTGATTCATCATTGAACTCTTGAAACTTTGCACCTTTTCTTGACATTACCATGCTGTCTTGGTTCACTCTTTTACTTGTTGGCTGATTACTATACATTATATATGCTATTGTCTACCTAAAACTTGCTGAATTTTGTAGCTTTTGCGCCTTGTTATGAAGTGCTTATCTATTTGAGTTTTAGTCTGTGTTGCCTGCTTAACAGTTTGTTGAGTTTTAGAAGCTCTGAATTTGTATAATTTGCAACTTGTGTGAGATTAGCTTGTGCATGAAGGGGTATGCCCCCTTATTGGGTGATTTTGCTCTCCATGTTCAAGTATATCAATGGTATATTGAAGGTATATTCAACCTGCACTTAGTATAATCCTGATTATAATTGTTGTATATCTGAGTATATCTATGTATATCACCTCTTAGACACTTAGAAAATTTAAAACAAAAGTTGGGGGAAAGTATATCAGGCTGTATATTGGGTATATCTAAGGTTCAACACTTAGAATTATTTCTGGGAAGAACTTGGTGGGCCATTAGTTGGGCAGATGGTCATTTGGGCAGGTTCAGTCGACTGTTACTATTAATCACTTGCTTATTGGGCTGTTGTAGCTTCTGTTAGCATTATTTGTTGCTGAGCTTGGCCCAAAAATGTTGTAATTCATATTTTGCCTTTGTAATAATTTATGTAGTTTAATTTCCGTATTATTTATAATTATTGAGCAAATACTAATGTTAAGTATACCTCTTGTATTTTCCACCCTCCAAACTTGTTGGTGGGCTTCCACGAGGCCCATCAATGCCTAATAGACCAAGTCTATAAAACAGAGCGTAGATTGGAGCATACGTTGGATTAAGGGCTCGAAATTGCATTTTACTTCTTCTCTTGGGCTTGGTCTGCGCAAGTCCCTCACACTTTACATTTGTGCCTTTAAATTGTGATTATATGAGCTTTAAATTTTAGATTTGGGACCCTTATGTTTAAAACTACGTATTTGAGTAGCTAAAACACTTTTTATACATTAATCGACGTTAATACTGTGTAAAAATTGGAACTGGACTGCTTTGGACTATTAAAGGACTAAATCTGCCTGATTTTGGAAAACCTGTGGACTTAAATTGACATTTCTGGAACTTCTGGGACTGGACTGACGTGGACTGTTTTGGGACTTTCTGGATTGATTTAATAAAATTGAGACTTGTATAAAATTTGTATAAAACTTGCAAAAATAGACTAAAACTTGTATAAAATTGGATAATTTAGTTATGAATACTATAGTATGCCAAAACTATTTTATAAAACTATTTTCCTATTAAAAAACATTTTTTTCAAAACTTTGGGTGGACTTGCGTGGAGTCCTACCTAGGCTAAGAGCCTTCAGGAATTAACTTAGGTGTTCTAGTCCGACACATTATGCCCAATTTTAGGCAAAACTATATTTCTTTGGTTTCCTGAAAAGCGTATTTTTGCATGAAAATGACTAACCTTTTATTGCGGAAATATGGAAAGTTAAGCAATTTTCTATCAAAAAACATTTATATCCGTCAGGCACACTATTAGAACCCGTAGGTAAACCGCAATTGAGCGGAACCTTAATACCGGGGTGCTTAATACCTTTCCCGGGGGATCACCAGAACCCTTACCCAGACTCTGGTAGATTAGGTTTCTTTAAATAATAGTTTTAAATGAACCCTTTTCCAATCGGTTTTCCTAATTTCCTAAAAATTAGGTGGCGACTCTAAAATGTATCCTTTAGAGCACTATTAAGTAGTTTGTGGGTTTTTTTGACTTTTCCGGAACGATTGACAACCGTACTTTCCCGGGACACCTCCTTCCTTTTATGAGGCATGTGCGAGTCGTTAAAAGTTTAAAATCCCAACGCCCGCTACAAGGGGAACCAGAATATCCTGCATCTAAGAGGCAGCAATCCACTAAGCAGTTGATGAAGGGGAGACTCTTGTAGGATTTGTGTGGGAGGCCACCTTTTTTCTTATTTGCATTAGTAGTAGTGTTGAAATTACCAAGTATAGACCAAGGAAGGTCATAGGAAGATGCCAATCTCCTCAAATCATCCCAGAGAAATTCCCGGAGACAAAGAGCGGTTTTAGCATACACAATAGAGACCAAGATTCTTCCATCACCATTGCCTAGTTGACAGGTTACCACTTGTTCCTTCTCATCAATAATTTTACAGTCTAGATATTCATCCCAAAAGATCCAAATCTTATTGTTGGAACTGGGAAAGCAGTAATCAAAATTCAGCTTGCGTTTGTACTTGTGAACCAGCTTATCAGAAAGAGATCTAGAGGGTTCAAGTAAGGCAATAAAATTGAAATTGTTAGAATTCTTTAAAAACTTTAGTCTTTCATAAGCCCCTTGGGTTTTAATACCCCTAATATTCCATATAAGGGACTTAATCATAACTAATATTTGTTGGAAAAAATTTGAGCAGATCTTGAAGATCTGGTTTTAGGTGGAGTAACATTTCCCCTTCCTCTTCCTCTGCCCATGAACCTGCTTCCTCCCCTTCCTCTCCCAAAATTTAACATTCTAGGTGAGAGATTATGTTGTTCAGTGATATCCCCAAAAGCTTCTTCAACCACATTTCTGTCAAAATCCTGAGCTTCTTGAGATATAAAGGCGTTGGCAAGCTGTTTCATTTCTTCATCACTTGATGAATTCCCTTCCATGCTTTCATATTCCTCCTCTTCTTCTGATTCTTCCTCAGAGGCTAGAGCTTTAAATTTATTATCGTCAATGATCTGATCAAAATCTCCATTCTCCTCCTGATCATCACAAGGTATAAAAGTATCCTTTTCACTACTTCTTGCAAAAGCAGGTGTTTTGGGAACACTTATCGGGGATTCTTCAACAAGTTTAGGAGATAGACTCTAATCCAAATCCGGATCATGATCCTTCACCTTATTCTTATTTTTCTCAATAGAGAGTTGCTTTGGGCTGTCTTCCCTAATATTGTGGATCTTTTCCTGCTCCTTGATCTCATTTGTGGAAATACTGGTTTTGCTAGATTGTTGAGAAGTGTTTGCCTTAATACTTTCACTGTTGATTCCCAACTAGTTCATATTTCTATCAGGGTTATTTTTGTTTTGACTGCCCATATTGCCCTCAGTTTGCATAGTTTCTTTCCCTTTAAAAACCTCCTCCTGATTCTTGTCACCATCCTTTTCATTATGATTCTTAGTAATATCTGCTTTGGGCATAAATACTTGCTTAGTTGCTTGCCTTCTATTCTTTTTTTTCATATTCCTGCTAGGTTCCTTCCATCCTTTCTCGTCTTTTTTGGTATTCAATGGTCCAACGACCTTATTGTTAGTAACCTTGACCTTTTATCTAGCTTCCTCATTGCTTCCATTCCATTTGGTTTCATCATCCTTCTTTTTTTCCTCGAAGGTTTCATCTCTTAGTTTTGTAGTGCATTCACTGATTTTGTGTCCCTAAAGGTAGCAATATTGGCAATAATCTGGAACACCCGGATACTCTATTTTTAGCATATAACCATCATCCGAACCATCTAACCTCTTGAAATCGAGCCACACTTCATCTAGCCTAGGTATTGATAGATCAATTTCAACCCTTATTTTAGCCACATTTCCTCTGGTTTTGCCGAATGTTGCGTGGTCCAGACCCATAGGGGTGCCAATTTGATCAATAAGCTGAGAAATAATGCTCCTTTTGAATAGGATCCATGCGATTTATGAATGAGAACCCATACCGGGGTTAAGGGGGTTTCCTGGTCAGGATCAAAATTTGGAGTCCATCGAAACACCCTCATGGGATATCCACCAATATCAACGAATCTTTTGAAGTATATAGTATAAAAATCTTCTGGATGAGTAAAGTCGATATACACATGACGAGCATCACAGTAGACAAATTTAGGAGTTCCTTTCAGGGGGTATTTACTAGTAAAAAGCTTCCTAATTTCATCCATACTAGGTCTCCCCCAAGAGAATTTGCCAACTAAAGTGTACTTAAAGTCGTTTGCAAGCTTGATAAAGAAATCTGCTGCGTTGAAAAAAACTGTTGGTTTTCCAAGGTGTGTTCCTTTTCGAAGAGTAATAGGAGGTGGTGGAGCTTGGGTCGAAGGTTCCAGCCCTTTGACCAGATTCATGTAGGTTGGTTTCTATCACGACCCAAACCGATGAGTCGTGACGAGTGTCTGACATCTAGTGACCAAACACCCCTAAACACATATCTTCACCTACTGAACATCAAGGGCCTATAAATGGCATAAACTGATCTCATACTGCCTCATGAAAGGATAACATTATAAACTCTGTACAATCTGTACATACACATACATACTGAAAAACAGTGCAAGCTAGCTAGGCCGCTACATATACTGTACCCAAAAGAATGGGAGCTGACAAGGCTACATCATCTGACTAATACATACAACTGTCTACAGACCTCTACTGGAATAAAAGCTATAGAAAGGACGGGACAGGGCCCCATCATACCCATATGCATATGCATCTCAAAAGAAAATAGACTGCAACTCTGGATCAAATGGAGCGCACTGACCACTGCTGGATAGAAGTCCTACTAAGCTGGACCACCTGTCGGTCTAACTGAACATGATGGCATGAACGCAGCCCCCCAAGCAACGGGGAGTCAGTACGGATAATGTACTGAGTATGAAAGGCGTAAGAACAATGACGTATATATAAGAATCATGAATAAAATCTGAACTCATAAGCTGAAACAATTGTCTGCATGTACTTGTATGAACTAGTATCTGTATGTATCTGCATAAATCTGTATAACTGACAATGCCTCTGTGGGCGCATAATATGCATGCTCATGCCTATCAATGTAGGTCGTACATATGTATATGCGTATATAACGCCTGTCAAGCCTCTGTGGCATCCCATCATATCATATGGGCCTCTCTGCGGCCATCATCGTATACATTGCTGAGGTACGTGCAGCCCGAACCTTATCTCATCATCATGGTGCACCAGCTGATCAGGTGGTAATGCGTATATAACGCCTATCCATTTTACCATACCCCATATACATATAATACTTGTGTATATAACGCCTTCTGGTCACGGGTCAATATACATATATATATATATGAATGAATGTAATGCATGAATAACGGTATACATAAAACTGGACCCATGAATAGAAGGAGCAATCATAAACAGGGTACATGAACATCAAAGACTGAAGAACTCCTAATACTACTAAGAGTAGAGTAATATGGAAGCTCGCTTACTCGTTCGGTTCATATCATAAGGTCATGCCAAAAGAAAGAAAGGATAGCCTTAACATACCTTGAAGTATACCTAATCATCCAACTTCTACCTCTCGAACATGTAAGTCTACAACTAAGATAACATAGGCCTTAATTAGAATATTTACCTAGCTTACTAACCATATTTAAATTCATAGAGAGTTTAACGAAGTGTAGGCAATAACTTCCTTTTAAGCTTACAACCCTTCGACTTCCCATTCAATCCAACATCAACCACAAAGCCCGCAACAACAATGACAACATCTATATATCAAAATATACTTAAATCCATTCCCAATCATCTCTTAAAAATAGCCCCAAATCACTATCTTACCCTTCATCAACTTACCACTTCCATAAGTATCCTTTCTTCACTTTAAACCGCTAAAACTCTTGGTAATCAACTTAAATATAAGGTTAGAAATCATTTATATACCTTGAGAGGTCTAAGATTCCAAAGATCAGCTTCAACTCCATCTTCCTAAGCTCTACAACTTGAAGAAACCATAGAAACAACCTTCATCTTCACAAGCTTGGGTTCACGGGGCTCGGATCTTGCCAAATCACCACCATAATGATAGAAAATGTTGGGAGTAGATATACTAGGGTTTTTCTCTGACTTGGAAGAGATAAAATAAGAATTAAAGTCGGGGATCACATATTTATACTTGGAATTAAAAAGGCCCAGCGGTACGCTTCGACGGACAGGTCGACGACCCATCGACGAGTCGACGACCCATCGACGTGTCGACGGTCCGTCGACCTACGCCTGCAGATTTCCAGGCCGCAGAACTGTATCGATGCCGCACAATGACGGTCTGTTGACCATGTCGACAGCTCGTCAATGATGAATGGTGTCTGAAGATTTCTCAGATTCAGCTCAGATCGCGTCGATTTGATTCGTTCAACTTCTAACCCTGTAATCACCAAGGATACCTGCTGGTACCTTTGTAATGAGGTAAGGCACTTTCCATCTCCAAAGCTCGGACACGGGTCTCAATTCTAAGGGCATACCCAACTACAGAACTATAGGTTCTACTACGACGAGAACAAGAGGCGTAACAGTTTCGATGAAGGATCTGACGAAGTCCCCAGTTGAACATTGTCGCCTAAAATTGGCGAAGGATGCGAACTTTTGGGGAAAAATTCCCCTGTGCGATTAGCCCCAAGGGGGGGATCCCCTTGAAGAGCCATGTGCACCGGAGGTCCGGCCGATAGCCGGAGATCAAAACCCTAGGCGATTTTAACGGTAATAAAAAGGGTCATTGGATTTGATGTATGGAGAGAGAATATCTTTGCGTTAGAAACTACATTAAAATTACTATAAGTCATGATAATTTATAATTCAAATAATTTAGAAAAAATGTAAGGAAAACGTGGTCAAAGAACCACCTCTTAGACTCCCCAAATAGTAAAGGATTCACATAAATTGAAACAGAGAGAGTATTAAATAGATGAAAAAGAGCATAATCCGGAAAAAAGAAGGGATGCAACACCAGTACATCCCAGGGGGTCACCCATCCTAGTACTACTCTCGCCCAAGCACGTTTGAGTTCAGAGTTCTGATTAGTTCCGGTGCGTTTGTGCTGGTAGGATGGCATCAATCAGTCCTAGCGCTCTAAATTCTCTTAAAACCTTTCCTCCCCCTCTCTCCTCTAAAAATAAGGTGCGTAAGTGCAAAGCTTTAAATATGCGTCACTTCGCGCTCCGTTATCCATTTTATGCGATTCTTTTTAGTATTTTTTTGAGATCTAGCTTATTTTTTGAAAAAATATATTAAATAGACAAAAACGAGTGTAGTCTGGACAAAAGGAGATATGTAACACGAGGACTTCCCCGAGGTCACCCATCCTAATACTATTCTCGCCCAAGCATGCTTAACTTCAGAGTTCTGATGGGATCCGGTGCGTTAGTGCTGGTATGATCGCATCCAGCGGTCCTAGCGCTATAAATTCTCTTAAACCCATTTCCCCCCTCCCTTTTCTCTAAAATTAAGGCGTGTAAGTGCAAAACTTTTAATATGCGTAACTTCGCACTCTGTTATCCGTTTTATGCGATTCTTTTTTATATTTTTAGTATTTTTTTGCGATCTATCTTATTTCTTGAAAAATTATATTAAATATATGAAAATGAGCGTAGCCCGGGCAATAGGAGATATGCAACACAAGGACTTCCCAGGGGTCACCCATACTAATACAACTCTCGCCCAATCACGCTTAACTTCGGAGTTCTGATAGAATCTGATATGTTAATGTTGGTATGATCACATCAATCAGTCCTAGCGCTCTAAATTCTCTTAAACCCATTGCTCCTCCTCCATCTTCTCTAAAAACAGGGCGCGTAAGTTCAAAAATTTAAATTTGCGTAACTTCGCACTTCGTTATCTGTTTTATGCTTTTTTTTAATTTTTATTTTGAGTATTTTTCTGAGATCTACCTTATTTTTTTTAAATAAATATATTAAATAGATGAAAATGAGCGTAGTCCGGATAAAAGGAGGGATGCAACACGAGGACTTCCTAGTAGGAAACCCATCCTTGTACTACTCTCGCCCAAACACGCTTAACTTCGGAGTTCTGATGGTATCCGGTGAGTTAGTGCTGGTATGATAGCATCCATCAGTCCTAGAACTTTTAATTATCTTAAACCCTTTGCCCCCCACCCTCCCTCTTCTCTAAAAATAAGGTGCGTAAGTGAAAACTTTAAATATGAGTAACTTCGCACTTCGTTATCCGATTTATACGTTTTTTTTATTTTTATTTTGAGTATTTTTTTGAGATCTAGCTTATTTTTTAAAATAAATATATTAAATAGAAGAAAATGAGCGTAGTCCGGACAAAAGGAGGGATGCAACACGAGGACTTCCCAGTAGGACACCCAGCCTTGTACTACTCTCGCCCAAGCACGCTTAAGTTCGGAGTTCTGATTGGATCTGGTGCGTTAGTGCTAGTATGATCGCATCTATCAGTCATAGCACTCTAACTTCTCTTAGGCCCTTTTTCTCCCTCCCTCTTCTCTAAAAATAAGGTGCGTAAGTCAAAAGCTTTAAATATGCATTACTTCGCGCTCTGTTATCCGTTTTCTGCGATTCTTTTTATTATTATTATTTTGAGTATTTTTCTGAGATCTAGCTTGTTTTTTGAAAAAAATATATTAAATAGATGAAAAAGAGCGTAGTACGGACAAAAGGATGGATGTAACATGAGGAATTCCCAGGGGATCACCCATCCTAGTACTACTCTCGCCCAAGCACGCTTAACTTCGGAGTTTTAATAAGATCTAGTATGTTAGTGCTGCTATGATCACATCCAATAGTTCGAGGCTCTAAATTCTCTTAAACCCTTATTCCCCTCCCTCTTCTCTAAAAATAATGCGCTTAAGTGCAAAACTTTAAATATCCGTAACCTCGCGATTTGTTATCCGTTTTATGCGATTCTTTTTTTGATTTTGAGATTTTTTTTTTAAATCAAGCATATTTTTCAAAAAATATATATGAAATATGCGAAAAAGAGCATAGTTCGGAAAAAAGGTGGTATGCAACACCAGTACTTCCCAGGGGGTCGCCCATCCTAGTACTACTGATGCCCAAGCACGCTTGACTTCGGAGTTCTGATTGGTTCCGGTGCGTTAGTGCTGGTATGATCATATCTATCAGTCCTAGTGCTCTAAATTCTCTTAAAACCTTTCCTCCCCCTCCCTCTTCTCTAAAGATATGGCGCGTAAGTGCAAAACTTTAAAATATGCGAAACTTCGCGCTCCATTATCCGTTTTATGCGATTCATTTTTTATTTTTTTTTAATTTTGAGTATTTTTTTGAGATCTAGCTTATTTTTCAAAAAAAAAAATATTAAATAGATGAAAAAGATCGTAGTCCGGACAAAAGGAGGGATGCAACACCGGTACTTCCCGGGGGTCACCCATCCTAGTACTACTCTCGCCCAAGCACGCTTGACTTCGGAGTTCTGATTGGTTCCGGTGCGTTAGTGCTGGTATGATCGCATCAATCAGTCCAAGCGCTCTAAATTCTCTTCAACCCTTTCCTCCCCTCCCTCTTCTCAACAAATAAGGCGCGTAAGTGCAAAACTTTAAATATGCGTAACTTCGCGCTCTGTTATCCGTTTTATGTGACTCTTTTTTTTTTTTTTTTTTTTTTTACTATTTTTTTGAGATCTAGCTTATTTTTTGAAAAAATATATTATATACACAAAAACGAGCATAGTCCGAACAAAAAGAGAGATGCAACACGAGGACTTTTGTAACGACTCGTTTGGTCGTTATTGCTTTTTGATGCTGTTGATCCTTTCTCGAGCTTTATTAGCTCACATTTGACATAAGGAGACCGTTGAAATGCTTCCCGAGGTCATTGGACGTGATTTGGGTGAGTTTGTGGGAAATTTGGGCTTAAAGGAAAAAGAGTTGACTCAAAGTTGACTTTTAGGTAAACGGGCCTTTATCGAAAATCTGTCGGTTCCGAGAGGTCCGGATGGTCGTTTAGAACTTGTTTGTATATTTGGTCAGGTTCATAATGCACTCGGCTGCATTTTGGGACTTGGGTTGGAAAGTTAGTTTTGAGGTATTGGGGGTTGACTTGATCAACGAGACCTCCGATGGGAATTCTGAGGCCATGAGTTAGTTCGTAGTGCATTTTATGTATATCTGCATATTTGGTTTGTGTCCGGGAGGTTCCGGGATGATTCCGGGTGTCGATTCCAAGTTTGGAAGGCACTAGAAATTTCTGGTGTCTAGTGACCTCTATAGCGGTGGCTTGACCGCGGAAGCGGCTGACTGACCAGATTTTTATTTAAAAGCTTTATGAAAACCCTTATTCCTCCCATTCCTTCTATTACATTTCCTTAGCATCTTGGAGGCGATTTGAGAAGGGTTTGGTCAGATTCTCATGAGGGTAAGTTCCATAATCTTAATCTCTTTCATTTACCTTTTCTAAGTAAGAATTCATGGTAGTAAACCCATAGAACTTGGAAGAATAAGAGAGGGTTTTTGGGTTTCTTTCTTGAATAAGTTGTTAATTATAAAACCTTGATTTGTTGGTGGATTAAGCTTGATTAAGTATGGAATTGATGAGTAGTAGCTATATAAACATGATTCCTTCATTATTAGTAACCAATTTGTGGGATTTAAAGTTAGTGCTTATACCCAAAATTGGGGGTTTCTGTTACATCCCGTATTTTGAACGACGGGACGATTCGGGTTAACTATGAAAAGTTAGGATTAAGACCATTCCGGGGTGCGAAGTCGGGACGTGTGACCTTCGATTTTGTCGTGTGACCTAAGTGTGTATGACGTTATTGGTATGGAAACATCAAAGAAACTTCGGGACCAAAAGTGGAAATTGTGGAAGTTGACAATTATTGAAATAAATTGAGGGAAGAAAAGATGGCCATGTGGCCGGCCACCTTAGGAGTGGGCCATGGCCACATGGTTGGCTATTATATGAAAAGAGAGGATGACTTAAGGGCTCATTTTATCATCAACTTCATCACTTAGAAAAAAACAAGAACCTTGGAGAGTAACTCACCAAGCATTCGGCCAAGGAGAAAAATTTCAAGACCAAGAACTAGCCTTCCTAAAATTATTTCTCCTAAGCAAACCTACTAATTTGAGGGTGCTTAGTAACGTGGAGGTGTTGTTTCAAGCGTTGGATTGTTCGTTTTCATCCTTGGCCAACTTTGGACAAGTTGAGGATTTGTGAAGAAAGGTAAGTTTAATCTTGTTTTTATGAGTTATGAAAGGTTTATGTGTGTTGTTGTATGTTGTTATGGATGAAATTCATGGAAATTGGGTGATTGAAGTTGAGGCCGTGAGCATGGAAAGTGGCCGTGTGCATGTGTGTTGTGTGTCTAAGTGAAGAATTAAGTTTATGTGGCTTGTTTGATTATTGTGGAGTGTTGGAATGAATGAAAAATCATAAAGTATATATGTATGGTGTGTTGGCCGAATATGGCCTTTTGTATGAGTTAAGAAATGAATTAGTTTTCTTGGAATTTTAGTTGTTGTTGTTATGTGGATTCTATGTTGGAAATAAGAGTTTAATGATTCGAATTGGTATTGTAAGTGTTGTGGGCTGTTTTGGAAGGTTTTGTGTATTTAATGTAATTTTTATGTTCATGGAAATGATATGGTAGAGTGTGAATTGTTAGAGCAAATCATGATTTGAAGTCAAGGAATGTGTTATGGATGAGTTCTCGGGTTAAGGGACAATTTCGGGTGACTTGGAGTATTTGTTGGATTATTGGAAATATTATGTGAATTGTTTAAAGAGTTCTTGAATGATTGTTTGAGTGGTTTTGAATTGATAATTGAATATGCGTTAGTTTGATTACATGTTGGTTTGTAAGTATGTAATTGTAGTAAGCATAATTGGAATGTGGTTGGGGTGTGCGGAGAAAGATTGTTAATGCTCGAATGTGTTTGAATTGATTATGGATATTGTTGGAATGATTGTTGGTTTGTTGTGTTGTTGAATTTGGCCGAGTTGAATTCTCGGGGTTGGTCTATTTATAAAGGAAGTCTTTGCCCAATTTTCCGTAGGATTATGTGTTAGTTGGAAATGAACTTCTAAATGCTTGGTTGACGTTGGTATTTGTTGATGTCATGTAGATCTTGGGGAGTTCGAGATATAAGTTGAGTTGGATTAGCGTTGTATGCGAGCGAGGTATGTAAAGCTTAACCCTTCTTTCTTTTGGCATGTCTTAGTTTAATATAGGCTACGATACTAGCCTCGAGGAAATTCCATTCTCATGATCCGAGCATGTCTATGATTCGCGTTTGTCTTTTGGTACTCGTATGTTGATGTGGGAAAATATTGGTTTTGATGTTGTTGGAAAAAAATGATTTTAAAGTTGCATAAAAACTTGGTTTTCAAAAGAGTTTTATTCTTAAACAATGTTGAAACTTCGAACGCTCATAACTTTCGACTAAGGGCTCGGATTGCCTCGATATCGTCGTGGGAGGTTGTATGACGTGTGATGAGTGTGTTTTCCATAAGCGGGCCCGGCTCGGGTTGACGCTCGTCCGTGGGTCCCGCGACCTTCGTTTGTACATTTCTGATGACGTTTGGAAGAGTTTGGTATGACGATTTTCCCGATTCCCAAGTATGATCCTTTTACTTACTTTTGAACTTATGATAATGATTTTATGCATATGGTTACTCACGACTCGCTCGTGCGGTTTGTTGGTACATCGTTCGCCGGTTCCGGGCCGGTTTTGTTGTCGTGCGCATTATTATATATATTCGGAGTTATCTTTGTGTTACGGTTCCCGAGACCTCGCCATAGGGCCGGGTTCCGTTTATGGAGTTATCTTTGTGATATGGCTTATGATGTGTTGTGATGATGTGTTGTGTTCGGGGATACGGAGATTTGAAATCTTCGGTGTTATCTTGTGTTATGGCGCCAACGACGGGCGGGCGACCATATTTTACATCGCGCCCTATGCATACTTTGTATTTTGAAAATAAACATTTGACATTTTGGAAAGGTACTTACTTTCGGTATTGTTTCGAGTGTGTGTGACTCGTATTTATTCTTGTATTTCTGCTTTGCATACTCGGTACATATTTCGTGCGACCCCTTTCTTCGAAGGGGTGCGTTTCATGCCCGCGTACGGACGCCCGGTTTGATGATCTGTCGGTTTAGGACACCTATCTGCTTGTGTTGGAGTGCTCCTTTTATCCGAGCCCACATTTTGGTTTATACTCGTTCGTTTGCATATGTGTGTGTGTGTGTTCGGGGGGGTACGGCGGGGCCACAATGTCCGTCGGATGAGTTTGTTGGTTTGTTTAGAGGTACGTAGACGTATATGTGGGTTGTGTGCCTACCACGTACGGATGAGTTTGTATATTATATGTTTTGGGGGATGATGTGCCATCGGATAGCCTTATCGGCTTTCGATATATGTATATATATATGTGTTTGAGTTTGAGATGTGTTTGAGACAGCGTTTGATATTTGTATGCGCGTAAGTCAGCTGTGTGTGATTCAGGTGTGATGAATGCGTTTGGGTGTCCAACTCGGGCACTAGTCACGGCCTACGGGGTTGGGTCGTGACAAAAGTGGTATCAGAGCAGTTCGTCCTCGGAATGTCTACAGGCCGTGTCTCGTAGAGTCTTGTTTATCGGTGTGTTGTGCACCACATCTATAGCGAGAAGCTACGGGGCATCTAGGGTGTTATCTTTCTTTCGATCCTAGATCGTGCCATAGAGCCAAGTCATAGGAAATGAGATTCCTTACTTTGATCTTTGATTTCGGCGAGAAGAATGGTGTTGATAACGAAAAGTGATTAGCGATGTTGGAAGTTGCAAGCACGCGCGGAGTAAGTAAAGGTATGAAAGAAATATACGAGGTGTGTTTATTATTTTCGTCTTGTTGTTGATGTTGGGAGCCACGTGAGGCTGTGATATGATATATGATCCGGTATGGGGTATGATGTGTTTGGAGATATGCAATCTTTCGAAGTATGATGTTCTTGTGGCGCCGGATGGAGCGGCGACCACGTTTTGTCCGCCGGGTCCCATTATGGACCGTATATGGTATGATGAGTCTGTTCACCGAGTCCCCAGTTTTAGCGGTCCTTCGAACCGCATATACGCTTTGGCAGGTAGGCGGGATCCAGAGGTGGCACCGAATGTGGGTCCAGGTATATGAACCCTTACTATAATAATCTGATGTATGTGTGTTTGTTGTATGAATGTTGGTTGATAGCGGCAAGTAGGGATCCGAAAACCGATAGTCGGGTATTTGTAAATAACGACGATCAAGGTGTGTCTGTTGCCATAGAGAATTTGGGTGTTTGGAATGAGAAGTAGGCATGTCGTCGGCGAGAAGTTAGTGTCGAGGTTTGGAGAGAGCTAAAATAGTAAGTGTGTTATGAGAGCGTTTGGAAATACGGTAGAGCTTCGATTTACTCCAGTTAGGTGATGAAAGTCTTGTGATGGGGTGGACGCGATTATATTGGAGTTAGAGCATCGTATTTCATCGAAGTTCCTAGGTTAAGCGTGCTTTGGGTGAGAGCAAATTCGGGATGGGTGACCCCTGGGAAGTTTTTGGAAATCTTGCAAGTTCAGTTGTAAGAGGCAATTAAGGAGTTAGGATTGCAGCATGATGTGTGAACGGAAAGTTGTAAGATGAAATCTAAGTCGAGGAGCAATAGAAGAGTTCGAATTCGAGATAAAGAGTATGATTGGTAGGTACGACTATGTGTTATGATAATAACGGGAACTTTCCCCGAGATCTTTGGACGACCTTATAAGACTAGTTGAACATTCGAGGACGAATGTTCTAAAGGGGGGAAGGATGTTACATCCCGTATTTTGAACGACGGGACGATTCGGGTTAACTATGAAAAGTTAGGGTTAAGACCATTCCGGGGTGCGAAGTCGGGACGTGTGACCTTCGATTTTGTCGTGTGACCTAAGTGTGTATGACGTTATTGGTATGGAAACATCAAAGAAACTTCGGGACCAAAAGTGGAAATTGTGGAAGTTGACAATTATTGAAATAAATTGAGGAAAGAAAAGAAGCCATGTGGCCGGCCACCTTAGGAGTGGGCCATGGCCACATGGTTGGCTATTATATGAAAAGAGAGGATGACTTAAGGGCTCATTTTATCATCAACTTCATCACTTAGAAAAAACAAGAACCTTGGAGAGTAACTCACCAAGCATTCGGCCAAGGAGAAAAATTTCAAGACCAAGAACTAGCCTTCCTAAAATTATTTCTCCTAAGCAAACCTACTAATTTGAGGGTGCTTAGTAACGTGGAGGTGTTGTTTCAAGCGTTGGATTGTTCGTTTTCATCCTTGGCCAACTTTGGACAAGTTGAGGATTTGTGAAGAAAGGTAAGTTTAATCTTGTTTTTATGAGTTATGAAAGGTTTATGTGTGTTGTTGTATGTTGTTATGGATGAAATTCATGGAAATTGGGTGATTGAAGTTGAGGCCGTGAGCATGGAAAGTGGCCGTGTGCATGTGTGTTGTGTGTCTAAGTGAAGAATTAAGTTTATGTGGCTTGTTTGATTATTGTGGAGTGTTGGAATGAATGAAAAATCATAAAGTATATATGTATGGTGTGTTGGCCGAATATGGCCTTTTGTATGAGTTAAGAAATGAATTAGTTTTCTTGGAATTTTAGTTGTTGTTGTTATGTGGATTCTATGTTGGAAATAAGAGTTTAATGATTCGAATTGGTATTGTAAGTGTTGTGGGCTGTTTTGGAAGGTTTTGTGTATTTAGTGTAATTTTTATGTTTATGGAAATGATATGGTTAGAGTGTGAATTGTTAGAGCAAATCATGATTTGAAGTCAAGGAATGTGTTATGGATGAGTTCTCGGGTTAAGGGACAATTTCGGGTGACTTGGAGTATTTGTTGGATTATTGGAAATATTATGTGAATTGTTTAAAGAGTTCTTGAATGATTGTTTGAGTGGTTTTGAATTGATAATTGAATATGCGTTAGTTTGATTACATGTTGGTTTGTAAGTATGTATTGTAGTAAGCATAATTGGAATGTTGTTGGAATGCGTGGAGAAAGATTTTAATGTTCGAATGTGTTTGAATTGATTATGGATATTGTTGGAATGATTGTTGGTTTGTTGTGTTGTTGAATTTGGCCGAGTTGAATTCTCGGGGTTGGTCCATTTATAAAGGAAGTCTTTGCCCAATTTTCCGTAGGATTATGTGTTAGTTGGAAATGAACTTCTAAATGCTTGGTTGACGTTGGTATTTGTTGATGTCATGTAGATCTTGGGAGTTCGAGATATAAGTTGAGTTGGATTAGCGTTGTGTGCGAGCGAGGTATGTAAAGCTTAACCCTTCTTTCTTTTGGCATGTCTTAGTTTAATATAGGCTACGATACTAGCCTCGAGGAAATTCCATTCTCATGATCCGAGCATGTCTATGATTCGCGTTTGTCTTTTGGTACTCGTATGTTGATGTGGGAAAATATTGGTTTTGATGTTGTTGGAAAAAAATGATTTTAAAGTTGCATAAAAACTTGGTTTTCAAAAGAGTTTTATTCTTAAACAATGTTGAAACTTCGAACGCTCATAACTTTCGACTAAGGGCTCGGATTGCCTCGATATCGTCGTGGGAGGTTGTACGACGTGTGATGAGTGTGTTTTCCATAAGCGGGCCCGGCTCGGGTTGACGCTCGTCCGTGGGTCCCGCGACCTTCGTTTGTACATTTCTGATGACGTTTGGAAGAGTTTGGTATGACGATTTTCCCGATTCCCAAGTATGATCCTTTTACTTACTTTTGAACTTATGATAATGATTTTATGCATATGGTTACTCACGACTCGCTCGTGCGGTTTGTTGGTACATCGTTCGCCGGTTCCGGGCCGGTTTTGTTGTCGTGCGCATTATTATATATTCGGAGTTATCTTTGTGTTACGGTTCCGAGACCTCGCCATAGGGCCGGGTTCCGTTTATGAAGTTATCTTTGTGATATGGCTTATGATGTGTTGTGATGATGTGTTGCGTTCGGGGATACGGAGATTTGAAATCTTCGGTGTTATCTTGTGTTATGGCGCCAACGACGGGCGGGCGACCATATTTTACTCGTGCCCTATGCATACTTTGTATTTTGAAAATAAACATTTGACATTTTGGAAAGGTACTTACTTTCGGTACTTACATTTCGAGTGTGTGTGACTCGGTTTATTTACCGTATTTCTGCTTTGCATACTCGGTACATATTTAAATGCCGACCCTTTCTTCGGGGGCCGCGTTTCATGCCGCAGTACGGACGCCCGGTTGATGATCCAATCGGCCTTAGGACACCTATCTGCCGTGTGTTGGAGTGCTCCTTTTATCCGGAGCCCACATTTTGGTTTATACTCGTTATTTGCATATGTATGTATTTGTTCGGGGGGTACGGCGGGGCCCCCGTCCCGTCGGATGAGTTTGTTGTCCATTTAGAGGTCTGTAGACGTATATGTGGGTTGTGTGCCTACCCTGTACGGATGAGTTTGTATATTATATGTTTTGGGCTGATGTGCCATCGGATAGCCTTATCGGCTTTCGATATATGTATATATATATGTGTTTGAGTTTGAGATGTGTTTGAGACAGCGTTTGATATTTGTATGCGCGTAAGTCAGCTGTGTGTGATTCAGGTGTGATGAATGCGTTTGGGTGTCCAACTCGGGCACTAGTCACGGCCTACGGGGTTGGGTCGTGACAGTTTCACCTAGAATCTGAATTTGAGTATTCCATGAGTTAATCTAGCTTCTAATTGATGGGAATTTGTCACCTAGAGTATTGATAGGAATTGATCACCTAGAGTATTAATTCCATGTTGAGACTTATATATTCCTAATTTCCTCTTTTTAGTTCATAAACCCCATTCCGTTGGTTGGGATTTGGGTCTTGAATTAGAGTAAGGCTTGAATAATGATTCTTATTGATTCTAATTCCCTAATTCAGATATGATTAGACTTTCATTATCACGAGGCACAAAGGAAGGGAAAGACTAAGGTTTAATTGTTCGAGTTTGCTGTTCGGCTTTCCAGGTAGGTTACGGTTTATCTTATGGTGAGACTTCGATTAGCGAAGCGTATGTTTGGATGAGATTATCGGAGAATGCATGTAAACCTCTGGGTATGAAGTTGGATTGGATATTGCCTTAGGTTGGGCCTTGTTGGATGATTTGGGGGCTAGCCACCCCATTGCATTGTTGACCTATTTGTTCTATGTACTCTTTGGCTCGTCGCCACGTTGATATATTGGGTATTGATGATTAATTATATTTCATGATTGTGATATTGTGGCACCTTACCTTGTTGTTATTGAGATGAGAGCTGTGAATCTGTTGTGGTTTATTGTATAGCCTTATTGATGATATTACTTGTGTTCCCATGTGTGAGACTGCTTGGGATTGATTTGGTTTATTGATATTATACTTGCATAGTATTATACTCATTTCCATAATATATTGATATTGCTTTGAAATGGTACTGATGACAGAAAATGAGAAGGGAATACAGGTGATTGAGACATACTGATACGAGTCATCTCTGGAATGTGTGCGAAGTGACCGGTGTTCTTCCAAGACATATTTGATATTGAGTCATCTCTGGGCTGTGTGCGAAGTGATCGATTTTCTTCCGAGACATATTGGATATTCATCTGGGGTCAAATTTGTGTGCGGGTACCGATATGGAAACACTGTCTTCTCGAGACATGTTGGATATTGAGTCACCTCTGGGCTGTGTGCAGAGTGACTGGTGCATGGACTTCGCGGGTCCCCCATGAGTTGTGCTGCCGAGACATGATGTTCCATCGTCGGAGTACATGTGTGCTAGTATATTCATTGCATACATATCATATACATCTTGCATTGCATCTTATCACCTTTTTTGGTTGATTATGATATGGATTTGTGATTGAAATCTCTGAGACTTCGCATAATTAGGTTTAGATGCGTGATATAGTTGTGATTGATGAATTCAGAGTTGATATACTGAGACTTGGCACAATTGAGTTTAGATGCTATAACATAGGCTGTGATGTGTATTATGGATACTTGTCTAGTAATGACTTGTACCTTACTGTTTACGTGTTATTCTTACTTTATTGTCTTCATATACGTTAACTAGTCTTAGTCAGCCTATGATACCTACCAGTACTTGTTGCTTGTACTGACCTAACACTTGCTGCATTCTTTTATGGATGCAGAGTACTTGCCAGGTTTCACTTCATCTCCTCGTGGCTAATTTTCCAGTTTGCTGTCGAGTCCATTCAGGGTAAGCATGATGACGTTCACTGCCCGTAGACTCCTCCTTATTGCTTATGTCTTACTTCCTAGTCCGAGACATGAATTGAGACTTTTATGTATTATGCAGACTTATAGTTTAGTAGAGCTCTTGTATGACTAGACCACGATATTGGGGTTGTATTTCACTACTTTCCGCACTTTATATTATTAATGTGAGACTTAAGTTATTTCTATTTTCTTTCACTTTATTTATGTTTGTGAATGTTGGGATAAGGGTTCGCCTACCGAGGTGGGAAAGGTAGGTGCCTGCACGACTTATCTAAAATGGGTCGTGACAAGTTGGAATCAGCGTCCTAGGTTACCCGGTCTA
Organism: Lycium ferocissimum; assembly: GCF_029784015.1. Taxonomy (NCBI): domain Eukaryota; kingdom Viridiplantae; phylum Streptophyta; class Magnoliopsida; order Solanales; family Solanaceae; genus Lycium; species Lycium ferocissimum. The sequence continues at coordinate 961 of NW_026715645.1, read as the reverse complement.
TAATACAAGAGTGTGTCTAGTAAAGTCTCACAGATCAGTACGATGAGCTCCGTATCTATCTGCGAGACGCTATACAATATTTAGGAAACTTTCAATTCTTTCATTCTCTCGTGCGACTTCATTAAAATTGGTATCTAGTCGATTTCAATTGGTATCTAGCGATTCCAATTGGTATCTGAATCCTTATCTTAATCATTCTCGGAAGATGGAAATCCATCCTTAAATTCTTATGCGAATGGTTGATCTATGACGTGTTGTAGTATGGTACGAGATGTGTTATTCTGATTTGGACAAAAAAAGAATCGCATAAAACGGATAAGGTAACCCGAAGTTACGCATATTTAAAGTTTTGCACTTACGCGCCCTATTTTTAGAGAAGAGGGAGGGGGAGAAAAGTGCTTAAGAGATTTTAGAGCGATAGGACTGATGGATTGGGTGACCCCCTGGGAAGTCCTCTAAAAATAGGACGCGTAAGTGCAACACGAGGACTTTCCTCCCCCTCCCTCCTCTCTGAAAATAGGGCGCGTAAGTGCAAAACTTTAAATATGCGTAACTTCGCGTTACCTTCTTCGTTTTATGCGATTCTTTTTTTGATTTTTAGTATATTTTCGAGATCCAGCATATTTTTCTAATAAGTATATTAAATAGACAAAAATGAGCATAGTTCGGACAAAAGGAGAGATGCAACACGAGGACTTCCCAGGGAGTCACCCATCCTAGTACTATTCTCTCCCAAGCACGCTTAACTTCGGAGTTCTGATGGATCCGATGTATTAGTGCGGGTATGATCGCATCCATCAGTGCTAGCGCTCTAAATTCTCTTAAACCATTTGACCCCCCTCCATCTTCTCTGAAAATAAGGCGCTTTAGTGTAAAATTTTAAATATGTGTAACTTCGCGCTCCGTTATCCATTTTATACGATTCTTTTTTATTTTGTGTATTTATCCGAGATCTAGTTTA
>NW_026715644.1:0-19634 GCF_029784015.1 Lycium ferocissimum | reverse complement strand
TATGTTCCATCTCACAATCTCATCAACAATGCCTCATAATCGTATCACAATGAATAACCCAAGAACACATTTCAAAGCCAGAAACAATGCAGTACAGTCATAGTAACACAAGTCATAACAAGACTCACCGATAACGCTGCTCAACCATAGCATAATTATACAGCTATCTCAATCAATCAATGAAGGGTATATATGAACATCTTCCTTTCAACAGTCTCAAGAATACATTTCAGGTTTATCACTTTCAACAATGGAGAAGCACTTCACACAATTTAATCATACAACTAACAACTATCACCAAACTCCACGTCCGATGACCTAGACATGCTTTCTCCCATAAATTCTATGACATATACAATCAACTAATCAAAGTCTAATTAAAGTAAACCGTAACCTATCTCAAAGCAGTTTGAGCAATGGAATCACTTCGCAGCAGCCTTCTAGTTTCGCAATGCCTCAGAACGTTCAAAGTCTAAAAATCATAATACTAAGCAAGTAATGGAGTATTATCTCACTTTATGGGTTCTATAATCAATTCAACCTTACAAATCTAGTTTTACCCAATGTTACCATTTTTATTGGAACCCAGGTCTCAACTAGGGCGGGCATGGTTCGGTATGGTGGTATTTGAAACTTCGGTACGGTAATTTCGGCTTTCGATTTCTAAAAATACTATACCATTACCGTACCAAATTAATTCGGTATGGTTCAGTATTTTAAAGTTCGGTTTCAGTATTTTACGGTATGATAAATCGGTCCCATAGTTTATCCTACTTCGACTTACATATACTCATATCGTGGAGAATTATGACTTCCGCTACTTAAGAAACGTCTCAATTATTATATACTAAACACGTTACACATGTACAAATGTTCAAAAGAAAGTACAAGCAATCCACTTCGTAAATCAATTACACAAAAAAGACATTTAAATCAAGATAGAGTAGTCAAACTTCCAACGTTTAAACACTTAGTTTTCTAATAATACTAACTTATATATTTGTTAGTATTATAATACTAAGATATATGAATTGTAGATGTAATTATATACTTCGGTATGGTATTTGGTATTTCGGTATTTTCGTTATGAATACCGAATACCGTACCGAATACCAAACTTTTTAAAAATGCATACCAAATACCATAATATCGAAACCGTGGTAAAAAAAATTTCGCTTTCGGTATGGTAATCGGTATCTACCATACCATGCCGAGCCCTCGTCTCAACAACCAATTTCCATTATTAAATATCCAATTCTCATGCTATGAAGTGATAATCTCTATTCTTTGATGATTAAACAACATTAAACAACAACAACGATAACCCATTAATATTATAGGATTTTTTTGGTATTTGTGTTCCACCCTTCAATTCTCATTAAGGGTCTTTTGTTTGAAACAAGAATCTAATATGAACATTAAGCGAAAAAAGTTAGTGATTAAGGCTTACCTTTAATGGAGAATAGTGCCCTAACCTTAGAAATTCGCCTCTATGCTCTTGGGAACTGTTTTAGGAGTTATGTGAGGAGTGGGGTTGAAATAAGGTATTTGACTCGAGTTTCTGACTTAATGGGGACCTTCCGCAACAGTCCTTCAAATTCCAACCTTTTGCTACAGCGAGACGCTGCAGCGAGACCCATCCTCGCTGCAGCGGTCTCGTGGCAGCGGAAATCCTTCCGCTGCAGCGGTGCATTTTAGGCAGTGAGCACGAAATTTTCTACATTTTTATACTTAGTTTCTCAAAATCATTCTAAGGTCCTATGAACACAAGCCAACAAACAAACAAGTCAAAAACACATAAAAGAATCACTTATAAGTCACAAAACACAACATAAAACACACCCCAGTTTTTTTAAGTCTGCTCATTCCTAACCTCAGGAAGTCTTAGGGTGGAATGGTAAAATTACGCATAACGACCAAGCGAGTCGTTACACAGACAAACACTTCTTTTGATCTTTACTATTTCCATTATATATGGTAAAATTTTCAGTCCTGACAGAGCATAGTGAAGCATTGCATTGAAAAGTATTGTTGCCTATATATGGCTTCATAAGAAATCCGTCTTTGATCAGTGCCAACTATCCAAAATAATGATGTTACAACATATTGCAAAAGAAAGCAAGGGTGGAACAGTAGAGAATAGTGAGCTTTGCAGCAGGGGATAAACCAAAGGTTGACAAAAGAAAGAAGCTGCTTTATAGAAATTCATTCGTCTTTCTTTTGTTAGTTCATTTATTCATAATTAGAAACCTATACAAAGGGGAAAAATAAGATTGGCAAAAACCTATCAGGACAAATGCAATAACCTTATCTGTAAATCAAGTTTGAGATTCAAATGTGAATTTTGTAGTTACTGTTGTGCCTATGAGATCAAGTATGAGATGAGAAAAAGATTGAATGGATGAGTTTTTAACATCTATAAAATGTGATTAGTTAAGAGAATTTTAGCTTTTTGTTTTGAAAGCAATTGCAACTTCCAATCTTTACCCTCAGATGATGACATTTCCTATCATCCTCTCTCTTTTCCAGAATGCTTACTAATAAACCAAAACAAAAATAAAATTAAAAAAATAATAACATTAAGAATAACTCGACAAGATTGTCATACTAAATTTAATTATTTATTTTGCAACCAAATTTATGTATCTGTTGCCATCATCACTTTTGAGAAGATGGTCTTTGATGCAAAACACCGCCAACTTCATACAACATCTGATGAATAAATAAAACACTCTTGGCTAGAGTAGTAGTGATCTCTACTGTTCGGGTTGTAGTGACAAATTCACAGTTTTTTTATGTAGTTCACCCACTCTTTAATGATTAATGATAAAAATGACATGAATGAGCCATTTTGGTAACGGCGATGGCATAGATGAGCCAAACTATTGCCGAGTGGCATAGATGAGCCATTTCCGATAGTTCAATGACATATTTGAGCCTTTTCAGTTTAATAAATGAACATGATCATTCATAATACCGTCTTGCTATATTTATATACCATGATGGTATCATGGAAGACTAGGAGTAGGACTATCATAACTGGGGGCATCTCGGGTAAATATTTTTAATTTTTTCTGAGGTTACGAAAGTAATCGGGTATGGGCGGTTAATTTTTTTTACTTGAGGGGGCATGCGTGAACTTTCCCCCAAAAAATATCATGATTTTAAATAAATAAAAGAAAAAAAGACAAGCTGATAATGTAAGGGTAAAATAGAAATTTAACAAAGTTAATTAGTATAAAGGGGTGAGAATGACTATTGTTCAAAGTTGAGAGGAGTTTGATTTCTAAAGCAAAGTTGGGGGTGAAAATGAACTCTAGCAATAAGATTGAGGAGGAAAAATTACACTATATTTATAAACTGTGTCAGGCACAAGAGAAATTAGGAGGGGATGAGGTTAAAACAAAAGTTCTTGGTCAATATATTTTTTGTGGGTCGGGTCAATAAAATGGTTAAATGAGGTTCTTTAATATTCTTACAATTTTTGCTTTGTTATAAATATTACTCCCTTTGTTTCAATTTATTTGAACCTATTTCCTTTTTAGTCTGTACCAAAATGAATGACCTCTTTCCTAATTTGGAAACAAATTCACTTCATGAATGATTTACAGCCACACAAATTTTCAAGGTTTATTTTGAACCACAAGTTTCAAAAGTCTTCCCTCTTTCTTAAATCTCATGTCCAGTCAAATGAATTCATATAAATTGAAACGGAGGGAGTATTTATTATTATGGATGTCTATTTTTAGGAGAAATATTAGGGTTAGTGACTTTGGGATCAAGTCACTTTTTCCCTATAAATATAGAGGTTCTTCTCCATTGTAAATCAATCCCTTCAAGAGAAATAAGAACTCTCCCCTCTTCTCTCTTTCTCTACAATTATTCTTGTTCTTTGCTTTATTATTTTATAACACGTTATCAGCACGAGTCTCTAATCTTTTATTGGAGTTTAATCCATATTGGTATTACCGTGTTTAAGAGCTTGATGGTGCCACTCACTCTTTAATGGAAATAAAGGTTTTATCCCAATTTCGTATATGATATATTTATGTAGAAGCTATTTTGTTATTTATCTGGTTGCAGTGAAAAAGATATGACATATTCTTTTTATGGAGGAGAACGAATCACAAGTATGTTTACAATTCTCCTATCCGCGAGGTATGCTCACTAATAATTCTCTTTACGGTGAAATCATGTTTACATAGATTGAAATCAATTTTGTCGGTTGGGTCCGATCAAAATACTCCGGCCCCGTTGAAATAGAATGGTGAACAGGAACAATGTTATATGAAGTGGATTTGGAACAAAAGTAATAATCAAGGTCCAGAAGAACCTAATTGTTTATATACAAGAATCATGACACCAGTAGTGTCCAAAATATCTAATTATGAAAAATAAATTGAAAGCTCCTGAAGAGTTTATTTATTATTATGGCATTCATCTTATCTCCAAAGTTGTTGTGATCGAAATACAAGTAGTAAACCCGAAGTTTACTAAAGTAAATGGTTATCATATTGAAGATTTAAATGATTGGAGGACTAAATATTTCAAAATGTCATAGTGGAAAAGAAATATGAATATGAAAGTTTAGCCGATTTGTACTACAAATATAAGCATGATGAATTGCATGCCACAATAAACCGTAAAGTTTATTGGTACAAAAATAATTCATGTCATAGTAACTAGAAGTTTACTAAAACAAATAGCACAGGGCGTGGTAAACCTGAAGTTTACTAGTATAGATAATTTCATTAGTTGGCATGAGCGGTTTGGCTATCCCGATTCAAATATGATGTGCAAATTAAGTATTTGACATATATTGAAGAACTAGAAGATCCTTCAAGGAATTATTTTTGTTGCTTGTCCTCATGATAAGTTGATTATACTGGCTAATGTTGGGATTGAATTCCCTAAATTCGGAAAAATATAAAAGGTGAACATGAGCCCGTTCACTTGTTATGTGATGTCTTAAATCAATGCATCAATAAGACGGTCATATGTGCGTTTATTGTCAACCAGCAGTTTGACATATGCAAAGTTACTTGCTCAAAATAATTGAGTTGAGAGCACAATTTTCAGATTATGTAATCAAGATAATTCATCTTGTTAATGCTAGTTTATACTAAGCTGGTTTGGCATTGAATGCCTCCGATAAATAGCTAAACCATTGCTTATGAGAACAAAGCTTCATGTGGTGGTCCGAGATATGATATATTGTATACAACATCATTTGTATGCTTCGGACTCAATAAATTATGATAATTCTCCCTTCACAATTGGTTCGTGGTTAGGAACCGGATATTTCCATCTAACGCTTTTTTTTTGTGGGTATATGATTAATTAATCTACCATGATGCACAAAGATGGATTTCCCCAAAGAAGATGGGATATATGTTAGTTTTTCTAACATAAGAGGGAGAGAATAAGCAGCTGAGGAATATGTTTTGAATTGTCATTAGTATGATCCTCATTTAAAGGATAATTCAACTCAAATGCTAGAAGCATTTGCTGACCCAAAATTAATTTCTAATTTCAGCAGCAAAATGCTCCTATTAAATTCATGTCGGCGAAAGGACGAGTCTACAAAGCATGCATGAAGCGTGGTAGACTAATCGGTTCCAAAACGCAATAATCATTGAAAAGAAAGAGGAGCAAATGATTAATGATCATTTTAAGGAGGTAAGGTGCTCTTGAAGAGCCTACGACATAACACTTCATGAAACCTCATGAGAGATTTAGGTACCTAAAAATAATGGAAGTGATGAGATTTCAATAAGTTATGTCATATTGCGAACCGATACAAATGATATATCGTCGACGATATACAATATAGCGCAATATTGTAAAAGATTGTGAGGATCTAAATTCTACGTCTATTAAAGCATGCTAACGTAGAAATTATTATCAAGTGAAATGATGAATCTTGGTAATCGTAAAGCTTATGTTTTACCTACCGTCCGGATGTAAGATGTCATATCATTTAAATAGAAATAGATGTTGTCAGTTTATATGAATTACTTGACAAAATTATATGAAAATTCTGAAGAATTTTAAATGCAAGCATATACAAATTATAGAAATTTGTTCATAATTCTTATATGAATTAACTTAAGCAAGGTGAACGCGATTTTATCAACTTAATAAATATTTACTGACTAAGGGCACAAATGACTCTATTTATCCTTACGTCTTTGTGAAAATCAAAATTTGTCATATTGTTGGTGCAAGTTGATTACTTGAGAATTATTGAAACTCTTGAAGAAGTTTTCAAAAGAAATAGATTATCTGCTGAAAGAAGTTGAAATGAGAAACTTACAAAATTTTGGGTCCTAAAGTGCCATATCTTTATGCAATTGATGCATTTATATATTTTGCTATGACTATGAGCGATTATAGTCATACAATGTTGTTCTACATGACATTCAAATCATATAAAGATAACATCTGTTTATAAAGCAAGTCAGGAATGCACTTGGAGTGATTTCAACAATACAACTCTATTTAAAGACTTAAGATGCACTAGCATACATAGCCCAACTAAGGAGAGGATTCATAAAATCACAAGGCATGTTTCACAAAAGTTGTTCTTCACACACGAGCTCCAGAAGAATGGTGATATCAACGTGCAAGAGATTTGCTCGAGCGATAGTATAACTGATTTATTCACCAAGTCTCTACCAACTGAAACTTTCGAGAAGATGGTGCACAAGACTGAGATGTGAAGATTCAAGTTTTTTGGATTGAAGTTCTCATCACGGAGTTAATACGCGTTGTACTTTTTTCCTTTTAAGGTTTTTGTCCCACTGGGTTTTTCCTTGTGAGGTTTTTAATGAGGCAACCAAATGGCGTATTATTAGAAATGTGTACTCTTTTTCCTTCACTAGAATTTTTCCCACTGGGTTTTTTTCTAGTAAGGTTTTAATGAGGCACATTATCTATCAAATAGACATCCAAGGGGGAGTGTTATAAATATTATTTATTATTATAGATGTCTATCTTTAGGAGAAATATTAGGGTTAGTGGCTTTGGGATCAAGTCACTTTTTCCCTATAAATATAGAGGTTCTTCTCCATTGTAAATCAATCCCTTCAAGAGAAATAAGAACTCTCCCCTCTTTTCTCTTTCTCCACAATATTCTTCTTGCTTGCTTTATTATTTTATAACAAGCTTTAAATAAAAATTTCATGTCAATAAAATTTAATTAAAAAATTACTTAAATAGGTTGGGAGAGTATGTAGGTGAAACAACAATTGTGACTTTTTGTTGGAAAACAAAGTTCAGTAACTTTGTGAGTGAATTAGCCATAATTAAATGATTTTCTGGTTAGAAAACAAAGTTGAACGAGTTTCTGTGAATTAATCATAGCTGAGTGTGACCATCTGAGATTTCCATAACTCTAATGTTTGCCGCAAAATACATGCTAAGGTAAGCAATACTCAACCTTCTTAACTCGCTCCAACTTCAACTGTTTTAGACCTGCCATTCTTTGAGTACACCTTAGAATAAAAATTTGGGATTTGAGTCTTTCGATTCGAGATCCTTGATTTTCGAGAGGAATGTACGAACCCAGTCCATTTTCATCCGTTTCATTGGCACTATCTCTTCAGCTTCCCTTTGTACAGAGTTTATTCCGATTTCATCGAAGGTGGAAAAGGAGATGCAACGGCAACCACAACGGGTGTAGACGTGACTTTTGATTGGCGCTGAAAACAAACTAATTGTGCTTATGTACAACCGAAAAGGTAAACTTTGTCTCGGTGGAATTCTCCGCCTTGTTTGAATACGTCTTCCAGATTTGAGAAATTCCATTTATATTGGTAAATCATGTGTATCTGTCTATCTGATCCCACTCTGTGCCAACAGGAAAAACCTCTTGCCGCCTCATAAGGAGGCACCTAAATATGAGTCCTTGGGCAACTAGAACTTCTTTTCTTATATACTTTGCTTCACATATAAATAATAATTTCCACAAGACACAGTATTTTTCTAAAACTAATTTGGTTAAAATAGTTCCATATAAATGAACCAAAATCTTTTAAGTATTTTCTAAATCCTGCGGCTAATTATGTATCCAGCTTAGTAGTAAAACAAGTTTTGATGAGGCAAGACTTGAAGAGTTTGGACGTTTGCTTGGACCGGGGTCAACTTTTCAAGTTAATTCCTCAAATTGTCACCCAACTAATAGAAATAAGGAGAAATAACCCATATATACGGCTCACGCATCTAGTTTATAATATATTTGTTCTGTATAGCTATAAATAAATTTTACATATACTTTGTATATACTTCGTATAATTATGATAAAACATATGAAACCAACTCAAATTGCAGTGTATAGATCGATGATGTATCTGTTATGTATACAACAACAACAACAACCCGGTGAAATCCCACAACGTTTAGGTCAGATGAAGAGGAAGTGTACAGATCCGACTCCTACCAAAGTAGACGGTCAGCTTTCAAAGATCTTCCTTTTAAAGCATAAAAAGAGGTCGATAAGAAGAATTCAAAGCGACATATGGAAATGAAAATAACGAAAGCGACTTGAATGATAAGAAAACAAATAGCTATTACAGATAAAATAAGATATCTGTTATGTATAGCTATAGAGTCCAGAGCCAAAATGGGTTATTTTTACAGCAAAGAGCCCAATATGGTTCTTTTTTTTTATACCATAATGGGTATTTCGTTGGTTATCCAACGAAATACCCAAAGATTTACTGTTCATGGCCGGAATAATTTCAACCAATGTTTTTTTTTTTTTTTTTTTTTTGCATTTCGTGAAATGCTCAACGAAATAGGTGTATTTTGTTTTTTTTTTTAATTTTGTGAATAACGAAACTGTTTTTTTTTTTTTTAGCTTTTCGTGAAATAGTGAACGAAATATGTTTTGTTTTTTTTTTTCATTTCATGATACAATCAACGAAATATGTTTTTTTTTTTTTTTTTTGGCATTTCGTGATACAATCAACGAAATGTGTAAATATGAATTTTTTTTTTATTTCGTTCAATCAACGAAATATGTTTTGTTATTTTTTTTTTTTTTGCATTTCGTGATACAATCAACGAAATGTGTAAATGATTTTTTTTTTTTTTTTGGCATTTCATGATACAATCAATGAAATGTGTAAATATGATTTTTTTTTTTTGCATTTCGTGAATTGATGAAAAATTATAATTCTTTTTTGCATTTAGTGTATTAAAAAACGAAATAGGATAATTTTTTTTTAATTTCGTTCATATAAAAACGAAATTGAAATATATATATATATATATATATATATATATATATATATATATATATATATATATATATATATATATATATATATATATATATTTTGCATTTCGTTGGTATATCAACGAAATAGTAATTTTTTTTTGTAATTCGTTTATTAAAAAAAACAAAATAGGAATTTTTTTTTTTTTGCATTTCGTTTATATTCCAACGAAATAGGAATTTTTTTTAATTTCGTTCATATACCTTTTTCCTGCTCCCTACTTTTACCCTATATTATTTTACCTTATCCTCTCCATTCTCCATTCCCCATTTTTCCTTCTCCATTCTCCATTTTCCGTTCTTCCTCTACCTCCATTCTTTCTCTTCTTCCGTTCTTCATTCTTTTCTTCTTTTTCTACTAATCCTATCACAAGGATTCCTCAACTTTTGCTCCATAATCTTCTTCACATTGAGGTAATTTATTAATTTTATAAGTTTTTACATATAATTTTTTGATTTAGTCATTATAAATTAGTTCACATTTATTTTTTTGATTTATTTATATCTTATACTTAGTGTAGTAGACTATAATAAAGAAAACAAAAGTTACAAGTTTAATTAATCAATAGTTGGTAATTCACCGTTGCTTCAAATTAAAAAGCTTTTAAAAAATGTTAGTAGAGTTTATTGATCTACAAACTACAATTAAAATACTAAAAAAATCGTTGAAGCTACTGATTAAAAAGGTATAGAAGTTGGAGTTGGTTTTGAAGCTAATAGACAAAAATAGCATGTCCTTTTTTTTTTTAATACCAAAATGGGTATTTCGTTGGATAACTGACGAAATACTATTCCGATCCGTTAAAAAAAAAAATATTTTCCTTGCATCCCCTCTCCAGTCATATGCTTTGTTTTAAATAGAAAAGAAGTAGTTATATGTAAGATGAATACTATTATGGAAATTAATTATGAGCTTAACCAAAAGTTTAATTACATTTCGTTCACCACATAGGGAACTACAATTATTTTTTGACAGTTGTACTCTTATTAAAAAAAATTTCTTTTCTCACGTGATAATATATCTTATAGTTTGACCTTTATTGACTTTCCTATTGAATATATAGTAAACAATTCTGTAATGTGTTGTCCATTATTCTAACAGCAGTGGCTTGGTGTTGCAATGTTATAGATATGGATCGCCCCAAAGTAACTGTACATCCAGGTCCAGAAAACTATGATTTATTAATACTCCAAAGATGAGCATCGATCCCAGGCTGTGTGGGATGGAAAATTGACTGGAAAGAACGCGTGTTTAACTATACGTCGTGCGGATCATGAATTCTGGAATCACGTGAGGCAATACCCTTTACATAATCGCATCCTTAATTACTTTGAGAGGTGTGGATTTGGGGGAGTTTTAGCAGTAGGTAATGTGCAGTATGATGAAGGAATCATCACTGCACTTATTGAGAGATGGCGTCCAGAGACGCATACATTTCATATGCGGACTCGAATGTACCATCACACTGCAGGATGTCGAGGTGTTATATGGCATTCACAGGGATGGCCACCCATTGGTGCAGAGAAATGTTAAAAATATAACTAAATCAAGGTGGCGGAATTGATGTACGACCCACGGTTGGTTGCCCGGAGAAGAAGCAATTGTAGGTAATAGCTTGTTGGTAATAACACAATTATCTAATCATTTGGAAACCTTGATTGCCAATAATGATATTATTGATGAACACACTGATGAGGCTGAGGTACAAAAGAGGGTCAGGTTGTACCTGCTTTGGTTGATTGGTGGCAATATATTCCCTGATAATAGTGGTTCAAAGCTTAGTTTACACTTTTTGCTTGATATAATAGACCTTGATGCAATAGGCGGAAAGCTTGGGAGCAAAAAGTTAACATTATCATACTTGTACAATTGTTTATGCCGTGCTTCGATGTCTAATAAACCGTGATGTTTGTGGATTTATTGCTTTGTTACGTGTACGTGAATTTCAATAATATATTGCTCTACTTCGTAGAAATAAGAGAGATCAAGCAAGATTCTTATAACCACCATTACTCAAATTTTGAAAAATGAAATTAGGAATCGAAAGTTGAGCTTTATTATAAACACTAAATGTACCACTATATATAATGCAACTGATTATTAATATTTGTGTATAATTCTAAATGTCAGCTAACCATATTTCCTTGAGTTATATTAGCGCATTATCGGAACCCAACCATAACAACACAATTTTCATGTGTATTTTCGGGTTATTTTATTTAATTCAAAAAATATTTATATATTTAAATTTACTTATACAGGTTTGGGCTTGGGAGCGAATAATCCCGATGCAGCCATTACTTCGTCCCCCAAGAGTAAACGAACGAAATATTGTATTTGCGCAGAAGTGGACTCGTCGTGGAGTTCGTGAAAGCGAGGCACGAGCTGTGCTAGCAGTTTGTAGGGATGTTTTAGACAACCTAACTGATGATCAGGTATTTTTCCTTTTAATTTTTTTTTGATAAGAAATGTGAAAATATAACAACAATAGAGTTTTTATAGATTTGTTCATTTTTTGCTAACTCGTACTATGATAATGGGTTGATTTTGTTTTAATTTGTTATAGCTAATTTGCTACAACTTGCTACTTGTTGTGATATTTTTTAGATCCCATTTCTTCTTTTAGTATAATTAGTATAGTATTTTGTCTAGGTTTGTTTTAATGGCTAGAAGGTTACTAAAATATTTTATTTTGTTTTGATTTCCATCAAAATTAGTTATGGAATTTTCAAGTTAGCCCTTCTTGTTATGCTTTGGAACTGAATAAAAAAGAAAGTGCTCCTACGAAGGATTTGGTCATGATACGCGTTCTACTATTGAGTATTTTTTATTCTTCATTTGCACGGTTTGGAAATGATGAAATTTTGTGTATTTAGAAGGAAGGAAATTGCTTGAATGTTCTAATCTTTACTTAACTGAAAATGCATAATGGATGTTTGTTGTAATGAGAAAATTTATAATTTGTATTATAAATTATAAATGACTGTATAATATTTTTGCTATCATAGTTTGTATCACAATTATGTGGCTCAATCATTTTTCCTGCTTTCCACATACCACTTCCGATCAACGAAAAACGGATCATCCAACTACAACCTTCCTCATGCCGCTTGCAAATAACCTTCCAAAATTTACCTTTGGCTTGATCCGTTTTATATTCTTTTTTTGTGGGCTATATTATAGAGTCTCACCGCACCTTTCATTTGCTTCTTGTTGTGAAATAACATACCTATTTGCATGTACAAAAAAAAATATCAATTCCTAATTACACCAATTAAAATCACAAAATTCAAAAATAATATATTATTAAAAAAATTAGTCGCACCAAACTAACCTGATTTGATAACTTTAGGATTACTGGAATTCCAAAGTGCAGCTCGAACAGACCCGTTATCTCTCATGTATGCAAAATCTTCCTCTTGTTTCTTCGTATTATCCAAATATGGGATCACATTTGAATGATAATTAACACTAACATTACCGGGGCCGCAACATCTTCATCGAATCGTCATGTCTGACAGACGATTGATCATCGTCCGTCCCTTCATGATCTAATGGACTATCGCTATCCGACTCATTTATTATATCATTAGCTAAATCGTTATTGCTCACAATTTGTGTGAGTCGAGTCAACGCGGGGTTACCTTCAAAATTGTTATGCCTATAAATAAGAAAATTCATAGAATTTACAAGTCAAATACAATTATACAATCCATGAATAAAGTGAATAAAATATGATTATATTTACCTATCACTGTCCAATTCACTTGGGCCAGGATGTGAAGGATGTCATACATTACAATTCAAATTATGCAACTGCGTAGTAGCATTATTTGGTCCACCCGTCTCACAATTCTGTCCACTCCAATCAAAGTTATGATCGTGCGTTGAAGCCATACCATCATCTGTACCATAATTAGTTGTATCATTTGACGACTACCAAATCCTACAATTGTTTGTTGTTGAACTACACCCCTTGAAAACCAATATTCAAACTTGGGAGATAGGTAGTACCTCCAAAATCGAACTCATTGTCGGTCGATACTTCGACTTTGCAGTAGCGTTGAACTGTAGCATACATGTCAAGCGCCGCTATGCATATGTGATTTTTAAAAATCTCAGGACAACGAAGAAATGACGATAAAGATTCATCGTCCGTAATTGGCATCTCACCATAAATTGGTGAACCATCGGCTGTAAATGAACTTGGACATCGTCCGGTTATAACCACCGATAATTCAGGATCATTTACGAACATTTTACTCCTTAAGACGCGTTGCAGACGATCATATTTTAGGGAAATTGGAAACCTTTTTGCCTATTTCGTAACCACGGTTGTATCTAACCGAACTCACTTCATACACAACTTCACCACCCCAAAATAAATACACTTTAACATAGTTTTTCATCTTTTATGAAATGTATGAGAGAAAAATAAAAGTTGAAGGATATGAAACAGATAAGAGAAAAACAATAGATGAAAGATATGAGATGGATAAAAGAAAATTGAAAGACTAAGGATATACCATAAGTAAAGATAGACAATATTTATAAATGAAGAAACGTAAAAAATTTCGCAAATTAAGTCACGAAATGTAAAAGATATTATTTTGACAACTATTCAATGCTCTTCTGAAACTAATTGAACCAACAGAAATGAACAAAAAAACAAAATTAAAACCATAGCTTTCGTTATATACCTGCGAAATGGAACAAAACAATTCGTTGGTATATAACGAAAAACAAATAATTTTCCTATTTCATTTTTATATAAATGAAATACAAAAAAAATAAATATATATTCATCCTATTTCATTGGTATATGAATGAAATATATATATATATATATATATATATATATATATATATATATTCCTATTTCGTTTTTATATAAACGAAATGAAAATAAAATTATTTTCCTATTTTTTTATATAAACGAAATACAAAAATACAAAAAAAAATATTTTCATATTTCGTTTTTTAATAAACGGAATACAAAAATTTTTTTTTTACTATTTCGTAGATATACCAATGAAATGCAAAATATTTTTTTTTTCAATTTCATTTTTATATGAACGAAATTAAAAAAAAATTATCCTATTTCGTTTTTTAATACACTAAATGCAAAAAAAAAAATTATAATTTTTCATCAATTCACGAAATGCAAAAAAAAAAAAAAACCATATTTCGTTCATAATTCACGAAATGCAAAAAATAATAATAATAATAATAATAATAATATTTACAAATTTCGTTGATTGTACCACGAAATGCCAAAAAAAAAATGATTTACACATTTCGTTGATTGTATCACGAAATGCCAAAAAAAAAAAAATCATTTACACATTTCGTTGATTGTATCACGAAATGCCAAAAAAAAAAAAATAATAACAAAACATATTTCGTTGATTGAACGAAATAAAAAAAAAAATCATATTTACACATTTCGTTGATTGTATCACGAAATGTGGAGCAGTATAGGGAGCGGAAGAGGGACTTGCACATGGTATTCATTGACCTAGAAAAGGCCTACGACAAGGTGCCAAGAGAGGTCCTATGGAGATGCTTGGAGGCTAAAGGTGTGTACTGTGGTGTACATTGTGAGCGATAAAGGACATGTATGATGGAGCTAAGACCGGTGGTAAGGACGGTAGGAGGAGACTCGAGCACTTCCCCATTCGATGGGGTTGCATCGTGATCGACTCTTCCCGTTTCTATTCGCCTTGGTGATGGATGAATTGACGCGACAAATACAAGGTGAGGTGCCTTGGTGTATGTTGTTCGCAGATGACATAGTCCCGATTGACGAGACTCGCAACCCGAGTTAACGATAAGGCGGAGGGGTCGGAGACGACGTTGGAGTCTAAAGGATTTAAATTGAGTAGGACCAAGACAGAATACTTGGAGTGCAGGTTCAGTGGCGTACCGCGTGAGGGGATGAGGAAGTGAGGCTTGGTACCCAGGCCATTCAAAAGAAAGGAAGTTTCAAGTACCTTGGGTCTATTATACAGGAAGATGGGGATATCGACGACGATGTTTCACATCGTATTGGTGCAGGGTGGATGAAATGGAGACTCCTTCCTCCGGATGTCTTTGGCCGTGATAAGAAAAGTGCCTCAAAACTTAAAGGCAAGTTCTACAAAAAGTGGTGGTTAGACCGAAGCTTTGTTGTACGGAGCGGAGTGTTGGCCGGTCGAAATGCCACATTCGGAAGATGAAAGTCGCGAGGAAATGCGTATCTTTGCGGTGGATGTGTGGACACACTAGGAGAGATAGAATTAGGAATGAAGATATCCGAGACAAGGTGGGAGTGGCATCGGTGGAGGACAAGATGCGAGAAAGGCACGAGATGGTTTGGGCATGTGAAGAGAGAGACGAGATGAATCTTTGCAGTGCGGAGGTGTGAGAGGTTGGCTATGGATGGTTTCGGCGAGGTAAAGGAGGCCGAAGAAGTATTGGGAGAGGTGATTAGACAGATATGACACAAGTTTCACCACCGAGGACACACCTTAGATTTGTGGAGGACTCGATTAGGATGAAGGCTAGGTGGCTTACCCTTTCACCTTAGTAGTTGCGATTCGCTCATTTGTTTATTACCTTTGGTTTATGCATCCGATTCTTGCTTATAGTTGTTGGGCCGTTGGTACTTTGATTATTTTATTTATATATAGTAGTTAATGCTCCTTTATGCCGAGACCGGTCTACCATGACTTTCTCGCTTTTGGTATTTGTGTTATCATATTGTTTTCGATATGCTTGTCCTATCCGACCTTTTGTCTTGTTTTCCTCTTATCTTCCTCTCTTCTCCTCTCTCGAGCCGAGGTCTTTCGAAACACCCGCCCTACCCGTCAAGGTGGGGGTTAGGTCCGCGTACACTACCCTCCCGGACCCCACGGTGGGATTATACCGGGCTTGTTGTTGTTGTTGTTGTTGTTGATTTTAACACGAAATGCCAAAAAAAAAAAAAAAAAAAAAATAACAAAACATATTTCGTTGATTGTATCACGAAATGAAAAAAAAATAAAAAATTAAACGCTATCGTTAATATTCAAGAAATGCAAAAAAAAAAAAAAAAATAATAATAACAAAACATATTTCGTTCACTATTTCACGAAAAGCTAAAAAAAAAACAGTTTCGTTATTCACAAAATTAAAAAAAAATAAAAAAAATACACCTATTTCGTTGAGCATTTCACGAAATGCAAAAAAAAAAAAAATGGTTTCATTAATATTCACGAATTAAAAAAAAAAAGTTTTACACATTTCGTTAAGCATTTCACGAAATGCAAACAAAAAAAAATAATATTTTTGGTTGAAATTATTCCGGCCATGAACAGTAAATGCTGGGTATTTCGTTGGATAACCAACGAAATACCCATTGTGGTATTATAAAAAAAAAAAAGCAGCTCATTTTGGGCTCTTTGCTGTAAAAATAACCCATTTTGGCTCGGACTCTATAGCTATATATAAAAATTACATATACTACAGTGCCAAATATGAATCCGAAAGTGATCAAAATTTAAACTTAAATTAATTAATGCCACTGATTGCAATATTTTGATTGGCAACTTATCAAAGAAATATTTTTAGTATTGAGTAGGCCCGCCTCCAGTCCCACTTGTATTGTTCTTCTTTTTTATAGTGGAAGGCTCTCTCTTCTTCAGCCCAAGGACATATGTTTGGTTGAGCCTCGTTATATCCTAGTATTATTTCTTCTTCTATATATGTCTCGTGTGTGATTATGTGCTAGTTAACCCACGATCTTCTGTAACAGATGTATGTATTGACGAAATACATACTTCTACTTAGCATGATAACCTAATATAATATCTGGTAAAGAGATGGTTCTTGAAGAAAACTCCGCCATTTGAGTCAAATCTGATGAATAAGTAAAACATTTCTTGCTCACTTTAACAATTTTCTAAAGAAAACTCACAATTAAGTCATCACGAGGGTCTTGCATAACCAAAAAAAAAAAAAAAAAAAAAAAAAAACTAATGAAAGGCAGAAGCCACATCTATTACAACGTTTATTCTCTGAAAAATGTTGAAGCTACCCTTTTGTGTCTTCCATTCTGGATCTAACCTTCTTCTGATGATTCTGATGAACTTTCTTCTTCTTGGTTGGAAACACCTGGACGAGGTTTTGTATAAAATTTGCGAAGAATTAGAATTGATTTCGACTTGTTTCAAGGAAAAAATCAGACCAAACAATCTTTCAAATATAATATGAAAAAAAAAAAAAAAAACTTTATGCAGAAGGAGATGAAAAGAGTCATTAAATGTCGATTTGCTCAGTTGATAATAAAAAGACTGTAAATTTATCCTGTTTTGATCCATTCTTCATTTTGACATCAGTTGTATGCTATAACTGGTTTGTCTGAAGCCAAAATATTGACACCACAAAGAAGGCATGCAATATCTCTATGAAAAAGCCGATTGGCTCAGTTGAGATGATATGGGAGAAGATGTTTTAGACATAAAAGACATTAAATTTGAAACGAACAGCTAATCCTGACCTTAGATCTCATTTAGGACCTCGCAGCAAGAACTAATAAAATACAAAATTGAACTGAAACTAACTGATACCTTCGGTAATAAATCTTCTAAACACATCAAACTTTGCAGCGATATATGACAAATGATGAGTGTTTACTATTTCCGAGGGAGTCTCATGAACCCTGGCTAATGTTGGTTGGAAGGAATACAGGGGAGGGATAATTATGCTCAACACTGACGCTTTCTTATACCCACTGATCTCAGTGTCATACTCGTATAGATCATACATTGCCAGGGGATGTTCTACCACGAAAAACACCCGTTTGCTGTCGATCAAGACTGGAAAACCATTAATAATTCCGTCCGGACCAGAAACGAAGTTTTCCAAAGGGGGGGAAACGATCCAATTGCTGCTTGAATAATCATAAGCAGCAATGACAATGGATTTCTCGAATATGCGAACAAGGGTAAGCAAACCTTGCGCCACTCCCAGCCATATATCACGACCAGTCAGAATTTTACCGCTATCAGAATGATCACTTAACTCTGGACTGTCAAGTATTATAGCTTCTTCTCTCTTAATATCATAAGCTATAACACTACCGTCGCTTCTGAGCCAATACAGAGAATTGAGCCAGTAAACAGGTGGACTGCCGACGGCCAAATCACTGAAAGTATTGCTTCTCAGTTGGAATTCACGCCACAAGCCAGATTGCTCCGATGAAAGTACGTGAAATTTGTAAAACGGGTTGAAATTTTTAGCTAGCTTACAGATGGTTACCAATGTATATTGAGCTGAACTCGAGTAATCAACAGCTAGGCCTGGATAACCAATCATCATAAAAGTTGTAGTCTCGGGGTATGTTATCAATTGGTGCGCGCCAGTTATCGGATTGAAAATACAGTAGACCTTAATTTCCTCAAAGTCAAGGAGAACGAGACCCTTGCATGAGGCCAAAACTTCGACGTCATCGGGTAAACTCGTCTTACATTGAGTGGTTGGGATATGGTTTAAGGAGATTTTGTGGAATTTTCTCATTGAACCATTTGATGTATAGATGAGTTTTGTGGAACAATCCATTTCACGTTGGAGCAAAGTTTGGGAAAATTTAGGATCAGAAATGCATCTACTAAAATTCTTGCTTACAACTTTACATTGAACGGAAAACTTCAAGGGCAAGCGAGAGACAATCTCCCCAACTATTAAATCATCTTGCAGTCCCTTACTCACTGTTATACTATTGCTTTCCTCTGCTCTGTTACCGTTTCTCATGCCCTTAGCTCGTTCCATTCTTTTTGTTTTGAGTCTGCAAAGACAGCAAATATTTAACCTAAAACGAGTCATCGTTTTTATTGGTGTTACAAAATACAAAACTTTATCAGGGAAATCTCCAAAGTGATTCAGAAGATCCTATGAACAATCAATGAACATACATATAAGTAACCCCACATTTTGGAAGATCATAGAAAAATGCCATATTTTAAAATCTAAAACATAATTAGAAGATAGTGAAAACTTACCCTTATAATTGACGAGAGAAGTAAAAATATATACTCCTGTGGGCTGTGTAATTCAGTAAGTGGAGCTTAGGGGTTTGCATCTGCCATTCTGACATATTTTATGTTCTAATTTCAATACAGCACACATTACTTACTTTTCTTTATGAAAAAGTGAATACAATGCTATCTAAATGTTTACCTTATTTGCTAAAATCAGCACAAGAAACTTAAATTCTTTGTCCATTCAAAACAAAAAATCATGCTTGACTTGGCATGTGTATGAAGTCGGAATAATGAGTGCTTATTAATGAGTAAAAATGTGGTGTCAAGGTAACTTTTTCATTTGTAAAAAATA
>NW_026715643.1:0-19304 GCF_029784015.1 Lycium ferocissimum | reverse complement strand
GGTTCGTGACCCCCGCCCGTGTAGGCCAAAACTTTCCCGCTTTGGCGAGTGCTCCTTTCGATCCGAGAGCCCATATATTGGTACATATCTTCGTAATGTATACACTTCGTATATTTGATTATTTGGGGTACGTGCGTCTCCTCCGCCATATGATTCCGTTTTGATTTGAGAGGCCTGTAGTCATATAAGGGTAATGGGTCATGTGTGTGTTCGTTTGTTTATGATTTGGTGTCTTACGCGCCGTCCCGTTTGCTACTATGGCCAAACGGCCCATTTGTCCGTATACGTGTATGTATTTGGCGATGTATATTCCGCCAATCTACCGTATTTGGATGCGGCTAAATGGCCGTATGTCCGTATATGTGCCTATATCTCTGGCATGTGCATTCCGCCGCCTCTTTTGGTTTTGATATGATATTTTTGTACGCGCGACCGCTTAAGATAGTATTTATTTCTACTTCGCTTAAAATGGTGAATGTAATATCTGAGCTAGCTAAAATATGATGATTTGATATAAAAGTCTGTTTGGGCGTCTAAGTAGGGCGCCAGTCGCGGCCCACGGGGCTGGGTCGTGACAACAGCCCTTGAAAAGGAGAAGACCCCGTTCGAGATTACATCCGATGGAGTATTATTACAAAGGGCAGACATGTGTACTGACGATGTTGCGTGGCCGCGCGACGGAGGCGGGTGAGGCACATTATGCCCGTTATTCGTTCACCCAGGGTCGACGAAGATGTATCACGATCTCGTATGCTTATACTGGTGGGATGGTATGAAAAAGGGACGTAGCGCAGTTCGTCGCTCGGTGCCCAAATTGCCCGAGTTAAGATCAAGCATCGAAGCCCGGTGGATTATTACAGGAAATGGAGATACCGTCGTGGAAGTGGGAAATCATTAATATGGACTTTATTACAGGCTTACCTCGCACTCCACGAAAGTATGATTCCATTTGGGGTATTATTGATCTACGACAAAATCAGCCCGTTCATTTCCTCCCCAAATGACTACGTATTCACTCGAGGATTATGTCGGTTATATATTAAGGAGATTATAAGGCTTCACGGAGTTCCCATATCTATTATCTCCGATGAGGTGCCCGCTTCTGACTAATTGCCGGAGATCATTTCGTAAAGGATTTGGGACACGAAGTGAGTCTCGGCACAAAGCATTCCATCCCCGCCCAACGGGATGCCAAGCGCACTATTCGTACGCCGGAAGATATGTTGCGGGCACCGTGTTATTAATTTCAGGTGGCCGGGATGATCATTTTCCGCTTGTTGAATTTGCTTATAATAACGCCTACCACCCAAGATTCGGGGATGGCACCATATGAGGCTTTGTATGGCAGGAAATATGTCACCAATTGGCTGGTTTGATATTGGCGAGACTAAGTTGATTGGCCCGTACGTGATCCAAGAAGGGCCGATAAGGTGAAACTCATTCGGGAGAGGTTATTAGCGACCCACAGTCGACAAAAATCATACGCGATAATCGTCGTCGACATTTAGAGTTTGATTGGTGATTGGGTATTCCCGAAAGTGTCACCCATGGGGGTGTTATGAGATTCGGCAAGAAAGGGAAGCTCGTCCGAGATATATCGGGCCTTATCGATCATCCGTAAAATAGGCAAGGTTGCCTATGAATTAGATCTCGCTGTACCGATTTGGGAGCGGTGCACCCGGTATTCCATGTTTCTATGCTTCGTAAATGCATTGCGACCCCTCCGCAGTATTTCCGAGATGATATCCAGGCCACGGAAGAGCTATCTTATGAAGAGCAGCCTATAGCCATATCGATCGTCAAGTGCGTTGCGGAATAAAGATGTGGCTTCATTAAAGTATTATGGCGAAACAATAATCGGGAAGAAATGACTCAGGAAGCCGAGGAGATGAAGAAGAAGTATCCTCATTTATTTCCGGTACCTACAGGAAATCCTCATTTCTTTACTTGACTATGTTGATCAATGAATGAATTGTGTGTGATTGCTATAAAGGAAACTCCCCTGAGTGCTTATGAGATCCCGTAAGGTTAATCTAACATTCGAGGACGAATGTTCTAAGGGGGGGGGGGGAGGATGTTATATCCCGTATTTTATACATTGGGACAATCCGGATTAACTATGGTAAGTTAGGGACAAAACCATTCCGGGATGCAAAGTCGGGACTTTTGACCTTTGATTTTGTTTTGAGATATAATTTGTTCATGAATTTGTTGCCATGGAACATTTAGGAAAATTTGGGACCAAAAGTGGTATAATGGAAAGTTGGAAATCATGCATTTTGTGGCCATTTGGCCGTGTGGCCTGGGATGGTCCACACACATGTCAGTGGCCAATTTTAATTGGTCCAACACATGTGTGGGCCATGGACACATGTATAGTTTATATGGGAGCATAAAAGATGACTTCTAAGTCATTCATCTTCATTCAACACTTAGAAAAAAAAACAAGAAGTTGAAGAACAACAACAACAACCTCTCGGCCAAGAACAAGAAAAACCAAGTCCAAATTGAGCCTTCCCAAAAATATTTCCTTAGTGCAAATCCACTAATTGGAGGTCCCTAAATAGCGTGGAAGTGTTGTTTGGGTCATCAAACCATCCGTCTTGTAAATCGCAAACCCTAGCCTAGTTGTGAAGTTGAAGGAAAAAGGTAAGATTTAATCTTGTTTTATGTGTTATGAATGGTGTATGCATGTTTTAGTATGCTAAAATGGATGAAATTCATGAAATATGATATGTTGGAGTTAGCCATGCGGTGTGTATGGCCGTGTAGGTGTGTGTGTTGTGTTGAGATGATGAATTGATTCTAGGTAGCATGTTTAGTTGTGTAGTGTGAAGGAAAGAATGAGAATCATCAACATATGTATATGTGTGTAGTTGGCCGAATATAGGTCATATTATATGACAAGAATGGATTAATTCTATTTAGTATGTCGATTGTTGTCGTTATGAATTCTATGTTGACGATAAGAGTTTAATGATTCGAATTGATGTTGTAAGTGTTGCGGGCTGATTCGGAGGTTATTGTGCATTTGATGTAATTTGTATATTTATGAGAATGACATTGTTAGAGGGTGAATTGTTGGTGCAAATCATGATTTGGAAATGAGGAATGTGTTATAGTTGAGGTTCTCGGGTTTGGGGCAATTTCGGGTAGTTGGAATATTATTTGGGATGTTTGAAACATTGTATGAATTGTTTAAAATGTTCTTGAATGTTGTTGGTATGGGTTTGGACTAGTATTTGAATGTATAAGTGTTGATGTTGGCTTGAAGGTAATTTCGAATTGAATATTATGAATGTTGTTGAATGATGTAAAAAAGGGTTACTAATGTTATATTGCTTTTCGGATTAATTATTGATGTTGCTAGTTTGGTTGTTGGTGTTGTTGTTGTTGATTTGGCCGAGTTAAATTCTCGGGGTGGCCCATTTGCAGGGGAAGCGCTGCCCAAATTTCTATAGAATTAAGTGCTAATTTGGAATTTAATGCCTAAATACCTATGGCTAATGTTTGGCATATTATGACGTATTTGTAGACCTTGGGGAGCCCGAGGCGTAGGTTGGGATTAGCTTGAGTTTGGATTAGCTTTGAGAGCGGACGAGGTATGTAAAGCTCAACCCTTTCTTCTTTTGGCATGCCTTAGTCATAAATAGGCTATGACACGAGCCTCGAGGAAATCCTATTCCCGCAATCCGAGCATGTCTATGATTTCTATTTGTTTCTTGGTATTCGTATTTGATGTGATGAAATATTGGCCCTTATGTCTTGGGAATAATTGATTTTCAAATGTTTCATAAAAAGTTTTGTTTTTAAAGTTGGTAACTACGAACGATCGTAACTTTCGCGAAAGGCTCCTGGAGTGCCTCGATATGTTCGTAGGAGATCTTATGGCGCGCGATGAGTATGTTTTTCATAGGCGGGCCCGGCTCGGGTCAACACCCGTCCGTGGGTCCCGCGACTCTCCTTTTTGTAATCCTGATGACTTTTGAAAGAATTTGGTTTGACTATTATTCCGATTTCCAAGTATGGTCACTTTACTTATATTTTGAGTCTATAATAATGATTTTATACATATGGTTACTCATGACTCTGCTCGTGTATTTTGTTGTATCTTTCGCCGAGTCCCGGGCCGGTTCTGTTGTCGTGCGCACTTTGTTATACTCCGGTGTTATGCTGTGTTATGGTTCGCCGAACCCCTCGCTAGAGCCGGTCCCGCTTATATTTGGTGTTATGCCGTGTACGGCGTTATCTTGTGTTATGATGTGTGACGGGATATGGAGATTTGAAACTTTCTGGTGTTATGCTGTGTTATGGCGCCATCGACGGGCGGGCGACCATATTTTCTGTGCCCTATGCATGATTTGTATTTTGAAAGTAAACATTTTGGTATTTTTGATATGCACTCACTTTCTGTACTTCTGTTACGATTATGACTCAGATTTGTTTACTATATTTTCTGCTTTGCATACTCAATACATATTTCGTACTGACCCCCTTCCTTCGGGGTCGCGTTTACGCCCGCAGTACGTACGTGTTTCTCGTGATCCGCTAGTTTAGACACCTTTTCTCGTCGTTCGAGTGCTCCCTTATTCCGAGCCACATTTTGGTATATACTCGTTCGCCGTATGTATTGGTTTGTTCAGGGGTACGGCGGGACCCTGTCCCGTCATATGATTCGTTTTTGTCCGTTTAGAGGTCCGTGGACATATACGTGGGTTGTGTCTATTCGTACGTGTGTTTATATGTTATATGTTCGGTGATCCCATTACGCCGTGTGGCGCCCCTTGTCGGCTTGCATTTGTATATGTTTTGGGCCGTTGCGCCATTTGATAGCCTTGCCGGCTTCTGATATATATATGTTTGTGTTTGAGATGTGTTTGAGACAGTTTGAGATTATTTGAGACAGCGTCTGATATTTGTATACTGTTATACCTCGCATTTCGCACGTCGGAATATTTTTAAGTTGGTTGCGAAAAGTTATGGACAAGGTTATCTCTCGACTTTGTTTTACGACAAGTGGCTTATGATTTTGTTGGAAGGAAGCATTAAGGAAAAATTTGGGACTAAAAATGCATTATGGAAAAATTTAAAATTTCATGAAACTAGAGTGAGGTGGGCCATGGACACATGGAAGCTTGATATATATGTATGGAATTAGATGACATGTTGATCATATTAGTCATCTTTTATTATTTGAAGAAAATTCTAGAAATTTGAAGAAATTTGGAGGGAAAGGAAAAAAAAAAAAAAAAAAGACAAAGGTGGCCGGCCATGTGCATGGCATGTGCCATATATTTATATATATGTATAAGCAAAGACCATACAAGTCATATTTTCCCTAGAATTTTCAAGAAACATGGAAGAAAAAGAAGAAGGGGAGAAAACGGCCAAGAAGTGGGGGCATGTCGAACACGGCCCCCATGGATTAGATCATGGAAAAATTCTTTCTTCAAGTTTTCATACCAATTGAAAGGCCCTCGTTAACGTGGGGTGGTCGTTGGAGCAAATAAATCATTCGTCGAGGTCATATGAGAGGCTAGCCGAGTGGTGAAGCAACATGAAGAAGGTGCGAGATTCAATCTTATTTTTCTTATGTTGTGGATGGTTTGTATGTGTTGTGGAGTGTGGAAATGAATTAAAAACATGAAAATATGGATGTTGAAGTTGAGCCATGAATGTTGATGTTGGCCGTGCATGTGTGTTGTATGTCTAGGAGTGATGCATTAATTCTAATTAGCATGTTGGTAGTTGTAGAGTGTCGAAATAGATGGAAATCATGAAACCTTCAATGTTGGTGTTGAACCGTGTGTGTGTGTGTGTGTGGCCGTGTAGGGGCTGTTTTGGAGGGAGCATGATGAACTAATTTTACGTAGTATTTAGTTGTTGTTTATTGTGGATTATGTGATGAAAAATAAAGGTTTAATGACTTATGTCGAAGTTGTGTGTTGTGGGCTGTTTTGAAAGTTAATATGATTCTAATATGTTTTCTTATATTTATGAAGGTAATGTGGTAATGTAAGGAATTGTTGACGTAGTATGAGAATTTCAAAGAAAGGAACGCATTATTGTCGTATTCATTAAGTTGGAAGGTTTCGGGTTTCATAGTATATTGTTTGAATGGTCTTGAATACTTTGTGGATTGTTTAATATTCTTAAATCTTGTCCGGATGGTTGTTGGTTTGGTTGTTGTTGATAATTGGCCGAGTTAAATTCTCGGGTTGGTGAATATATAGGGGTGTCTTTAGAAATTTTCATAGAAGAAGTGACGGCTTGGAATTGGGTTCTTTAATGCTTATGGCTAAGGTTGGGTGTCCAATGACATTTTTGTAGATCGCGAGAAGCCGAGACGTAAGCATGGATTAGTTCAGAGGGCGGCCAAGGTATGTAAAGCTCACCTTTCTTTCTGTGGCATGTCTTAGTACGAATAGGCTATGATATGGTCCCCGAGGTAACTCTACTCCCGCGATCCGAGCATGTCCGTGATTCTTATTTGTTTCTTGATATCCATATGTATAATGTAGTCAAATTATGGTTTCTATGCCTTTGTATGATTGAATATGAATATGCATAAAAGATTATGTTCATAAAAGAGTCGGAAACTACGAACGTCCGTATCTTTCACATATGAGCTCGGATCGCTCCGAAACGCCAAGGGAGGTTCCCAATGTATAATATCCCCGACATTCATAGGCGGGATCGGGCCGGTTTGGTACTTGCCCGTGGGCCCGCAAGACGTTCCGTTGTATAGTTCCAACAACTTGTTAATATAACTTAATATGGCTAATAATCTGACTTCCGAATATGATTACTCACTTATCTGTTAAGTTTGAAATAACGATTCGTATATATATGATTCTGATACGTGATTATGATGCCTAAAGTTCTATTTGATAAGTCTCGGATAATATCTGGAAGAGATTTGACTTGGTCAATGCCATCGGCTTGTAAATGATAATTTGTCTGATCATTCCATTAATTTCGTGTAAAGGTATGAAATAAGAATCCGTATGCATATGATTCTGAGATATAACTATGATTGATAAAGTCTTATTTGATATGTTTCCGACTAGTATCCGCAAGAGAGTTGCTATGATTAATGCTATTGGATTGTGAAAGATAAATTGTCTGACTATTCCGTTAAGTCTGTATGAATGTTTGAATGGCATATAGATCCCACGATTCTGCTCGTGCACATTTTTGTTATTCCCTTCGCCGAGTCCCGGGCCGGTACTATCGTGCGCACAATGCGAAGTATGATGAGCTTCCGAAGTATGATGAGCGACTATTATTATGGTGTTATGATGTGTGTCCCACGCCGAGCCCCTTTTCGCGGGGTACCATGGTTATATATATGATGTGTCCTTAGACGATCTGGAGATCCGAAAACTTCCGGGTATGATGATGTTGTGGCGCCCAAGGCGAGAGGGCGACCACGTTCCGTCCGCCGGTCCCCGTATGGGACCGCAGATATATGATAGGATAACATTTGATCCGACGACATAATGATTTGATAATGTGATGATCACGATAATATAATGAATCTGATCGATGATGTGATAATCGATAATGACAACCCGATGATATGATAATCCGATGCTATGATAATCCGATGACCCGATAATGCGATGATACGATAATATATGATGATTCGCCCGATGTGATGATATGATGGTCGATGAGTTACGCTACCGAGTCCCTCACTTTGGAGGGCGGACACGTTAGGTGTTACATATATATATATAGACTGAAATACGATCTGTTTATTCCGGAGCCGGTGGTGGGGCAAACCCAATGGTGGGGCAAACCCAGTGGCGAGGCAAAATTCCGCACTGGCTTAGGCGAATCCCACATTGGTTTAGGCGAATCCCACATTGGTTTAGGCGAATCCCACATCGGTTAATGTCAGTTATTATGATATGACCTATTTTCTATACATGTAAGACAGAAATGTTTTTCAAAAAGAAAGAAAAATAAGCTAATCCTTCTGACATTCTGATTACTAAATCTGTTTTCTGTACTTCGCATATGATTTTCGAACTAATATGATTATGATATGTTTTGCTCATCGGCATATGTATATACAGGATAAGTGTTGCACAGGCAAGTTATGACTCTCCGGTTCCTATACTTATTTTCTATAGTTTTTCATTCCGGTTATGATTACGTTAATGGATTTCTGTATATACTCGGACATATTCCGTGCGACCCCCTCTCTTCCGTTGGGCTGCGTTCATGCCGCGCAGTATACCCAAGTGAGTCAAGACATTAGCGTAAGGTGTTCCGGTAATGGGATCGGCGAGCTCCATTTTCTCCGGAGTCCGCCGAGTCGTTGTATACGTGTGTTATGGTATCTCGATTATGTTAGAGACAGACAGAGTCATGTGTGTAAGATGTCCCGTCCGTGAGCGGATCCATAAGCCGTAGTATTGTTATATGTAGACTTACAGATTTTGTACGGTTGCCAGTTTTGTCTAATTTGAAAAAAAGATATAAAGTATGTTTATTTTTCGAAAATTTTCATTACGCAGCAGCATAGATCCGTTAAGGGCCCATTATGACTACGAGTATTATGATAGTCGAGGGTTCGGCTCGGCCCTAAGTAAGGGTCGGGTTCCCATCACACCCTACCGGATTAAGGGTGTGACACATACGCATAAGTTATCTGTCTGTGATTCGGATCTATGAATGTGTTTGGGGTGCCCGCCGGGCACTAGTCACGGCCACGGGCCGGGTCGTGACGCCTCCGGTCGTGCTAACCCATGTAACCGCCGCTCAACACCGAGCCATCGCATCCGGTAGACATGGAGCGCCCCGCGCCCGGCGGAGCCGGCACCGATGCCGGGCCGAGCCGGCATGTACCCACATCTCCCGCAGCCTCATTAGGGGCCACTGAAGGCACGGAATCAACTGCTGGGACTCCACCCCCAACCGATGCTGCTCCTCTAGCTGCTTCTCTACCTCTTGTTGTTGCCGTCCGTGTTCCCACTGTGGAAGACAGCACCCTGGAGAGTGTTTTCGTACCACCGGTACGTGTTTTACTTGTGGCCATCGGTGGCCATCTCGACGAGAGACCGGCCCAACAGGGGTGGTGCGCAGTAGCTCCTCGCCCACGGCCACCTTCCGGTGGATCATCTTCATCCCCGCAGCGTGCGCGCCCGCGGGCGAGGTATGCCAAACACCGTGTCGTCGCGCAGGTCGTGGCGGAGTTCCCCTGCCTAGCGGTCCTTCTAACCGCATATATGCATTGGGCCGCCGACAGACCGTGAGGCATTGCCTAATGTTGTTGCTGTATATTACTGGTCTTCTCTCGAGATGTATATGCACTGATTGATCCCGACTCTACTTTATCATATATTTCTCCCTTTGTTGCTAGTAAAATTGGGATAGAATCGAACCGACAGAGCCTTTTGAGGTAGCTACACCGGTAGGGGATTCCGTTATAGCCAGCCCAGTGTTATAGAGACTGTTCGATAATTATCTGTGGCCGCCGAACTAAGGTATCTGAGCAGTTAGATATGATTGAGTTCGATGTGATTATGGGTATGGATTGGCTAGCTTCTTGTTATGCTACCGTTGATTGTCGTTAAGATAGTCCGTTTCTAATTTCCAGGGGAACCAGTTATAGAGTGGGCAGGTAATACAGCATCGTCGAGGGGTAAGTTTATTTCATACCTCAAGGCAAGGAAAATGATCAGAAAGGTAACTGTCCCTAATGTAACTTACCACACTGAGTACATCGTGGTTTAGGTGGTCTCATCTGACTGGAACCACGCTTAATTTGAGAACTGGGAACTCTGGAACTTTGAGCTGGCCCAGAACAAGTGGGTCTGTCAAACCTAGGTTCAGGAAACTGTGGAGGCGCACTAGCTGCTGAATGAGCTGAGTGTTTAGAGAACTGCTACCTTGGGCCACCTTTGAACTCACTGTCAAAACCTGAAAGCCTGGACCTCTTGCTCTGACCCCTATCACCATGGCCCGTACCTTGTTGCAAAGCCTGCACGGCTACTAACTAGGTCAATAAAAGGATGGCCTCTCTCATCTCCTAGCCTGGGGCATCTAGTGAAGGAACTGGGCGTGTTGGAGCTGGAGCTGAGGCTCTTTCATGCT
The DNA here is from genome assembly GCF_029784015.1 of Lycium ferocissimum. Taxonomy (NCBI): domain Eukaryota; kingdom Viridiplantae; phylum Streptophyta; class Magnoliopsida; order Solanales; family Solanaceae; genus Lycium; species Lycium ferocissimum. The sequence continues at coordinate 9,197 of NW_026715643.1, read as the reverse complement.
CCTCTAAAATGGGTGGAGTATGAAAGGTTCGAGATGGAACCTCATTCTGGGACTCACCCTCCTCTATGTCTGTCGACGGTTCCCGCTCAGTCCTCCTACCTTCCACTATCTTGCCCTTCTGGGCTGCTGTAGATTTTCTCTTCACAAGCATCACTGAAAACGTAACACACGGTTAGGAAAGAGGGAATTCTTATATCATGGCTCGATCGCACGATCTATGATAAGGAAGAAAGGTCAATCATTCCTAAATTCCCCGCAACCTCCTGTTCATAAGTGTGGCGCGCTTCACTCCCATAAACAAGACTCTACTGGACACGGCTCGTAGACACACCCTAGGACGAACTGCTCTGATACCACTTTTGTCACGACCCAACCGAAGGGCCATGATAGGTACCCGGAGCTAACCTACGGAGCACCTCTTGGCATACTTCTCATCAACATTCTAGGTGGACCCTGATAGATGACTTATGAATATCATAATCTAACAAGGCATGAATCCGCAATAATAATATCTCTCTATGTGAACATCATCAACTAAGCCCATATATATATATATATATATATATATATATATATATATAAACAAGCCGACAAGGCTGCCAATAATGATATACAAAAAATAAGCCGATAGGGTTATAGGACATCTAACCATACACATCTATCTACGAGCCTCTATATGGAGTACAAGAAATCATAAGGATGGGACAGGACCCCGCCGTGCCCAAATATGTACACAAAAGAGTAATACCACGAGACTGCAACTCCGAAGTAAGTGGAGCGCTCCTGTGAGATAGCTGATGAAGCACCTAAGAATCTAATCCATCTCGCCGCCTACCTACGGGCATGAACGCAGCGTTCACAAGAAAAGGACGTCAGTACGAATAATGTACTGAGCATGTAAGGAATGCATAGCAATATAATAATGATATGGGAAGTAACATGAGATAAGAGAGATAACCTGTACATCTCGATACCTCTTAAGACGGATATCATCCATGCTTAGCTCTAAAAACAAAATATTTTCCATTCGTACATATATATTTTCCATTCGTTTATATATATATATATATATATATATATATATATATATATATATATATATATATATATACGTGTTGCTGCGGAACGTGCAGCCCGATCCATATATCACGCGTCTGGAATGATATCATACGTTGCCCATTGCAGTGGTGTGTAAAACTATGTGTCTGCCCGACCGCCTATAGCGCGGCGCGGTGTGAGAAAATACATACATACATATATATATATATATATATATATATACACATACATATATATACATACATATATATACATACATATATATATATATATATATATATATATATATATATATATATACACACACACCATGTGTGTACGAACGAGAGCCCAATGGAGCATTACTACTATATCGGAGTGACGTAAGGTTGATGAAGCTCCGATTTCTATTATGGAATCATCATCATCGCTATATCTCACCTTGAAGAACCATTATTATAAGATAAGACCAACAACAATAATTAAAATCTATAATATCATAGGAACTTTGAGAATTATGAACTTCTAGCATTTCTAGGAGTAGGACATTATGGATACCATTTGTGAATTCAAAATAAAGGAATCATGCCTTTAGAAAGAAAGGCTTAGCCTGACATAGCTTTATGTCTCCTTAATTACTTAACGTTCTCCTCCCAAGTCCGCAAAATCTACATTCAAGAGGATTCATACTAAGGTCAAGTCTTGAAAACACTCTTAAGTTCAAACTAGCATAATTAACGAGCTAACGAAATATGGGCAGTAATTCCCCTATTTTATCGACTTCCACCATATTTCAAAAACAACCCCCAAATAACAATGACAACGTCCACAATATCATAATCAAGAAGTTATATTCTATTTAATCTCAAATTTATCCAAAATCCCTCTTTGAAGTTCATCTCATAGTCATCTTCTTCACTTCAACACTTTATGACTTCTCCACTTTCATTCTTTTCCTTTCCAAGAATTACTAAACCTTTGTATCAACTCAATCATGTAAATAATACGGAGAACATACCTTGTAATAGAGGAACTTCACCTTCCTCAACTCCTTTCAAGACCAAGTTTATCACAACTTTATAGAGAAGCAAGAACAATCACCTTCCATGGATTATCTTTGGGTTTTGATGTTGATCTTCTCTCTTGATGATATGTAAAGGTTTGGAATGTTATGGAACCTTCAATAACTCTTAAGAAATCTCTAGAAATGTGGGAAAATAAGTGTGGGAGGTTGAGATGAAAATGGGGTCTTTTGGGATTTAAAAAGGTGGCAAAATCGCTCCCCCGCACCAATTTGCGGTCGAGATGCGGCTCAACATAGTGGATATGTGGCTACATCTCCCCTCATATCCTTATGGAGGAGGTTGGACAGTGAGGCCAGATGATTTGATGAGTTTGCAGCCATTTTCCTGCATAGCAAACTGGTCCACAAACTCCGATTTTTGGCGAAAAGTCTTCTTTTTTATTCGTTTGACCTCCAATCCTTATGGAGCCTTCTTGGCACTTATATAAAACTTCATTAACCATATAAGGGGCCTTATAGCTCTCCAACAAGGTAATTTTAAGCAATTTATAACTCAAATGCTATGAAATCTTCCCAAAACATGACTCAAACTCCAATTTCTCCAACGAACTTTCTTCCACTGCTTCAAATGACTGTGAAACCTTGAGGTATACAAGAAAATTATCAAATTACCTTCTTAAACTTATAAGGGCTTCATGTCCACTTTAGTCTTGGTTTAGTTCACTCATAATGCAAACGACACGAAATTTCCCAAGTCATAACAGTTAAAAACCCTTGTTTTCATAAAGCTTCATACTTTATGGAAGAAGAAGCGTGGGAAAGAACAATGATGTTCCGAAATGTAGATAACAACCCTACATACCTGGTAATGTTCCAAACTTGAAATAAAAATCTGAACTTGGAAGAAGAATCCCAAGGTTTGAGTCTTGAGTCCATTAAATGGGTTTTCTTGAAAACCCTATGTTAAGAACAATGATTTCATGGTTGGATTATGAGAACACATGTTAGAATTAATTTGGAATGGCTTGAATTGACTTACCTTGATGTTCTCGGTGTTGGAGAAGAGGAACAGGTCGTTCTAGGGTTTAGGGACTAGTAAAAATAAAAATTAGAACTGAAACCAGGTATTTATAGTTTCTGGTGTGACGTGGGGAAATACGAACCAAAATACGGTCCGTATTCTGAATTACGGTCCGTAAACCTAGACCGTGATTAAGCATATTTCAAAATAGAAACTGTAGCACCTCCTTCCCAAATACGACCATCAAATACCGGCCGTATTTCAACATACAGTCCGTAATTAACAATATATATTACCCGAGCCAAATTTCAGAATGCACAGTGATTTAGATGCCAAATTACGATTTGAAATACGGGTCATCTACTGAAATATGGTCCGTATTCTGGGGCGTAAATCCCCATCTGACAACTGAAGAGAAATTTCCAATTCCCACATTCTCTATCTGATTTTCTAAGTCTAGAATCATGGTCAAAGCTTAAGTTAAAGGTACGGGGTGTTACAATATCTCCCCTTTGGGATCATTCGTCCTCGAATGATGGGTCATGGTTAAGAATATGGCTGGACATGGCTTGAATACATGAATGTGAAGGAAACATGGCATGGAACATGGAGACTGAATTGACATGACATGATTACATGGAAACATGAATAGTGAGACATAGAGCATGAGCGCTGGATACATGACATGAGCGTGAAACAATAGACATGGCATGACATGGACTATGGAAAGTTACCTTGAGCGTTCTCTGCTTGCTCTTCAAACAAAAATGGGTACTTGGATTTCATATCTTCCTCGGCTTCCCATGTAGCTTCCTCAACTTTCTAACTTCTCCATAACACTCTTACTGAGGCCACTTCCTTAGTTCTCAACTTGCGAACCTGACGATCAAGAATGGCTACGGGGATCTTCTCATAGGTAAGGCTATCCTTAACTGTTATAGCATCAGCAGGAACAACCAACGACGGGTCTCCTACACTTCCTCAACATGGATACATGAAATACTGGGTGTACAGCAGCGAAATCTTGTGGCAACTCAAGTTTATAGGCTACTTGACCGACCTTTCGCATAATTCTGTAAGGTCCAATATATCTGGGACTAAGCTTCCCTTTCTTCCCAAATCTCATAACACCCTTCATGGGTGAGACTTTAAGGAATACCCAATCATTAACTTGACATTCTAAGTCCCTTCGCCTCATTTCTATGTAAGACTTCTGGCGACTCTGAGCCTTTTTCAAATGCTCTTGAATCGACTTGACTTTCTCCATATCTTGATAAACCAAATCTGGCCCTAACAATTCTGCTTCACCAACTTCAAATCAACCAATCAATGACCCACACCTTTGCCCATATAGAGCTTCAAACGGTGCCACCCAATGCTAGCATGATAACTGTTATTATTATAAAACTCAATGAGCAGTAAGTGACCGTCCCAATTATCTTTGAAATCTAGAACACATGCTCTCAACATGTCCTCAAGAGTCTGAATAGTACGCTCTGCCTGGCCATCTGTCTGCGGATGAATAGCTGTGCTGAGGTTCACCTTGGTATCCAATCTTTTCTGAAAGGATTTCTAGAAGTTCGCTATGAATTGAGCACCATGATCTGAAATAATAGACCCTTGGGTCCCATGCAATCTGACAATTCCATTAACATATAGCTTGGCATAATCCTCTGCTAAATCTGTGGTCTTGACTGGCAAAAAGTGAGCCGACTTAGTAAGTCGGTCAACGATCACCCAAATAGAGTCATGCCTCCTAGCTGTACGAGGTAGACCTAATGAAAAGTCCATATTTATCATTTCCCATTTCCCATTTCCAGATAGGAATATCAATATTCTGAGCTAAGCCACCAGGCCTCTGGTGTTCGACTTTCACTTGCTGACAATTCAGACACCTAGCCACAAAGTCTGCTACATTCTTCTTCATATCATTCCACCAATAAATCTCCTTAAGATCATGGTACATCTTAGTGGAACCTGGGTGGCCTGGAGTTGTGAGCTTCTGACACGATTCGCTCTCTGAGCCCATCTACATCTGAAATACATAATCTGCCTCGGTACCTCAAGGTACCATCATCTCCCCCTTGTTCAAAAGTCGTTGTCTTATGCTTGTGAATCCCCTCTCTCCACTCGCAACAAGTAGGATCACTAAACTGTTTCTCTTTGACTTCAACCACTAAGGAGGAAAGAGCTCTGTCCTGAACAACCACGCCGCCGTCCTCGGAGTCCAAAAGTCGAACTCCAAGACTGGCCAAACGATGAACTTCCTTGGTCATAACTCTCTTATCTGCATCAACGTGGGCTAAACTCCCCATGGAACGCCGACTAAGAGCATCGGCTATAACATTCTCTTTCCCCGGATGATAGAGAATATCCACATCATAATCCTTAAGCAATTCGAGCCATCTTCTTTGCCTAAGAGTCATCTCCCTTTGCTTGAAGATATACCGCAGGCTTTTATAATCTGTGAAAATATCAAAATGCACTCCATACAAATAATGACGCCATATCTTAGGTGCAAAAAATACAGCTGCCAACTCTAAGTCATAAGTCAGATAATTCTTCTGGTGAGCCTTAAGCTGTCTAGTTGCATAAGCGAAAACCTTACCATGTTGCATTTAGACACATCCGAGACCAACTCCCGAAGCATCACAATAAACAACGAACCCTTCGGTTCTTTCTGGTAGCATCAAAACTAGAGCAGAAGTTAGTCTCTTCTTCAACTCTTCAAAGCTTCGATCAGAAGCATCTGACCGTTGAAACTTGACCTTTTTCTGAGTCAACTTAGTCAACGGAGCAGAAATAGAGGAAAATCCTTCTATGAAGCGTCTATAATAGCCTGCCAGACCCAAGAAACTTCTTATATCAGAAACAGATGTGGGTCCGGGCCAACTCCTTACGGCATCAATCTTCTGAGAATTAATTTTAACACCTTCACCTGAGATCACATGGCCTAAGAATGCCACTGAATTAAGCCAAAACTCACACCTTGAGAATTTTGCAAAAAGTTCGTGATCTTTAAGATTCTGCAACACTATTTCTACATGATCAGCCTCACTACGGGAATACACCAAAATATCATCAATGAAGACAATGACAAATAAATCGAGATAAGGCTTGAAGACCCTGTTCATAAGATCCATGAAAGCAGCTGGCGCATTTGTCAACCCAAATGAGTCTGGGCATCTGAATCCTTGACTCGAACTAGGTGGTAGATATAATCCTTGGAAATCATTTTTCTGGCTCTTAGGTAAGAAATAAATCTACCCCTGGGTACTACTGAGTTACCCTCCTATTCTATGACTGGCTCATTAGGGAACTCAAATTTTACTACTTTGGTTCTACAACATACTGTGGCATAACATGAAGCTAACCAGTCCATACCCATGATCACACAAAGTCTACCATCTCTAACTCTGCTAAGTCAGCTATGGTTCTGTGGTGATAGACTAAAACTGGGCAACCCCTATAAATACGTCTAGCTATGACTGATTCCCCAATAGACACCTCAAAGGGTTTATGCAATTTTTCTGGTTCAATCCTAAATTCCTTAGCAATAAATGGGGTTACATAAGATAGGGTGGATCCTGGGTCAATAACGGCATAGATGTCGAAAGTGAAGACTGTTAGTGTACCTGTGACAACATCTGCATGAGCTTCTGTATCCTGACAACCTGTCAATGCGTATAAACGGTTTCGTCCTCCGCCTGCGTTTCCAGACTTAGCTGCATTGTGCCCCTGCTGGGCCTGATTGTTACGAGGAACTGCTAAGTTCATGGACTGCGCCACGCAACCTCTGTTGACACCTAATTTTTACCTCATAAACTGTATTTTTTAAATTTCAAATTTCCCGAGTAAAAAACGGAGTAAGGATATTTCCTTTCAATTTTAAAATTTCAAAAATCCCGAGAAAATTGCAAAAGGACGTTTAATAATTATTTCCTGAAAAATTGACGAATATAAGAAATACGAGTTATTTACTTTTATCCCGCTCTGTCTAGTCTAGAAAAATTGTCATTTGAACAACGTATTAATTACGGCTTATTTTTTATCGCATTTTTCACATTTTTAAATATTCTCCGGAACTATATCAATATTAGGCTTGTTTTAAAGCTAATATTTTAAATTTACGAGTTTTAAATTTTAATTAGCCTAAATAATTATTTTATTTAGTGATATATGTATTTATAATACTTGGTCTTTATTTGATTTAAATTGGGAGGGGGTTAATTTAAGCTTTTTAAAAACTAAAAGGGGGAATGTTTAAAAAAAAGGGGGATGGAAGTTTATTTTAATAAACTTCCACCCCCCCCCCCCAACACTTCATTCTCTTCGCAACCCGTCACCCTCCAATCTTCAGACGATGAGGCGACATTGTTAGGGTTTGCTCGCACCCTTCGATTCTTGGCAATTTTGGGTTTATTTTTGTTAATTATTTGAGGGTTTTTAACCTCAACTATGTGCTTTCATGGTTTCCAGGTTCAGTTCCCTTCGAATTTTCATTTTGCTACCTAAATTAATTCCTAGAACTAGGATGTTACTCGGGTCTGATTGGGTTAAGGATGCCATGGGCAGGGTCACGAACCCTTGGCCATCTTGTGCACCTTAGCACCACAAAATCATACCTAGGGGAAATTTCCAAGCAAGTTCCTACATCAAGGTACACAAATTGGGGATTTTATCCCATCGTACTACTTAGTACAACAATACCGTTGGAATATAGGTTGTTTGTACTATTTTGATTTTTTTACATTTTTATTTTATTATTTGGATAGATTTAGGGTACAAATGAGTTGTATTTTGTTGTCCTATATGGAAAATTTTGAATGATCTGATAGAGGGTACAATTTTGAGACTTTTGGAGGGGAAAACTTTGGGTGAGGTGTCCATTCTATCCTAGGATTCCCTAATTTGGAAAAAAGCTATAAATAGCAAGTTAAGGAATTGGAAGAGGACCTTTTTTCGAAATTCAGAAAGGTAGAGGCTAAAAAATATAAAATAGATACAAGAAATATACATATAAAAAACAGTTTTTAGAAGATATATATCCTAATTTACAATAGGAGTTTATACACAGGTTTTTGACTGGGCAAGGGATTGGAGAATTTGATGAAAGAGAAGGGGAATATGGAAGTTTTCTAGAGAGAGGTGGTTGGTGCTCTTGTTGGTGATGTCCTTGCTTCTCCACAAATGTCGCTATTTATAGGCGTCGGACTTTTAACTCCGGATTTCAAAATGTTGAAGAATCTTTTGAGTTCGCCGCGGTGCTCTTGAGCCCCATCGTCGCGTGAACCTTTTCAAAAGAAAACTTTATTTACTTGTCCGTTAGCCGATCCGTCCATTTATCGTGGTCGCTTTATTAAAGTTACTTTTAATAAAGCTCTCTTTTTTTTATGATGTCTTCTAGCCGTTGCTTTGTTCAACGAATCTTTTCGCCTTTTTGTCTTATCATAACTTTTTCCTCCACTACTTCGATCGATTATTTTGCTTTTCACACACACACACACACACACACACACACACGCGGATATATATATATATATATATATATATATATATATATATATATCTAAATTATGTAGTGCAATAGAATCAAAACTCATTCCCGAATCGTCGTTTGGGTCTTGTGAATCTTGAAATACACTATTCTGAAAATTTACCATATCTCCTTCTTGAACTATGGACCGGTGACATCCTTGACTTGGAGATAATTGACTAGGGTTCTTGATTATATGCTTGTCTTGTTCTGCTTTTGTTTGAAAAAATCTTTCCAAAGTCTCTTTAACTAAACTTTCTATGTTGTCATTTTTTTTTTTTTTTTGCAAGTATGCTTTTCTTGGTAGAGTAGCTCCTTGCGTAAGTGTCTTTGGTAGTTTTCATCTTGTCTGGAGAGATGAACATCCTCATCTTCACTTTTTGGCAAAGTGACAGCCATCACCGTATTTGATGAGTCTTTACTGCTACCGTTTGAATCGACTAGCTGTATCTTTATCCGATAAAGGGATCTATTTGCATTCATTGTGTGAAACGCACACCCGCCTCATCCATTTTTGTCCGAGATGGAGAACTCGGGATTGTACTAATCAACTTAACCGCTTGTAGTCTTTGTTCTAA
>NW_026715642.1:0-20214 GCF_029784015.1 Lycium ferocissimum | reverse complement strand
GAAAAGTTTCATGTTTTTTTAAAAAATTTTTTCAAAAATGACTTTTTAAATGGAACTTTTAAAGGGTTCGCTCGACTCGGGGAGGGTGGGGGGCCCATCCCCCCGGGGGTGGGGGTGTGGGGGGGAAGTTCAGGGAAGTGGCGTAGTTTTTATATTTATGGAAATGACATTGTTAATGCATGGATTGTTGGTATAATATATGAATTCGGAAGTGAGGAATATGTTGTTGTGTTGTTTTCGGGTAAATTGGAGAGTTAGATGGGTTGTTTGAAATATGGTGTGAATTGTTTAAAGTGTTCTTGAATATTGTTTGAATGATTTTGGATTAGTAATTGAACGTATGAGCATTTGTATCGGATTGAATGTAGGCGGTTGAATTGAATATAATGAACGTTGTTGAATTATGTGAAAAGAGTTGCTAATGTTAGAATACGTTTAGAATTGATTATTGATGTTGTTAGTATGTTGTTGGCATGGTTGTTGATGAATTTGGCCGAGTTGAATTCTCGGGTGTTGCATTTACAGTAAAGGCCGCCCAAATTTATGTAGAATTAAGTGTTAGTTTGGAATTGAACTCTTAAGTGCCTTTAGCTAATGTTTGGCATTTAATGGCGCATTGTAGATCTTGGGAAGTCCACGACGTAAGTTTGGATTAACTTGGAGAGCGGACAAGGTATGTAAAGCTCACCCCTTCTTTCTTTTGGCATGTCCTAGTCGTAATTAGGCTATGACACGAGCTTCGAGGTAACTCCACTCTTGAATTCTGAGCATTTTATGGTTCATATTTGCTTATCGAGGTTAGCATCCTTAATATGATCACGTCATGGTCTTTATGTCTCTGATATGGTTGGATTTAGAAAGTTGTATAAACGGTTTTGTTTCTAAAAGAATCCTATGTCTAGAAACGTCCGTAACTTTTTGTGAATCCGATAGAAACCGGATTCTTTATCAAACATTCGTAGAAAGTTTTTGTAAACCTTTGTTTTACCGACTATCCAAAGTAACCCCGTTAAAAAATTATATCATGGGCGGGCCCGGATCGGATGATGTATGTAGGTCCCCGAAAAATATGTCCACGTACCTCAAATGTATTTACGTATTTACTGGCCCCGCCGTACCCATGAACAAATATATCCAAATGCACGAACAATATATTTTATAAGAAAGAAGCACTCCAACATGATTTCCGCTTTGACTCTCGAGCGTCGAAGCGGGCACTTCCTTATCCATCGAGTCCGTTAAATAAGATGACTATGTTCTTGATTTTCATAAGTTCATATCTACCAATGGTTTTGATATGTACCCATGCGCGTTTCGAGAGACTTGTTAAGATCATATCATCATCCCATATATACATACGTTCCGAGGGACGATTAATTTGGCATTAAGTCTTGTAAATGTTTATATTGCATGTGGTTTACAAATGTTTTAGATTGCATATAATTCTCACGATTTCATTTCGCTCGACAACGCTGCACATTATTGTTAATTCCTTCGCGGGACCGAGTCCCGGCCGATGTATCGTGCGCATTTGTTAAATTCCGAAGTATGATTAGTTTTAGTCGAAGTATGATGAGTTTCGATGTATGATATGATACGAAGTATGATGAGTTATGAATTATAAAAAAAAAAAATGTGATTCTTAATTATGATGTGATACGGAGGATGACGTGTTCGAGGCTTGAATCAGATATGCCAAGGAAAGAAGGTTACTTTACAAGTATGATGAGTTCCAAACTATGATGGCTGCCCACGATCTAAAAATAATCCATAAAATGCCAAACAGGGGCGACCAACTATTCCGTCCGCCGGTCCCATTATGGGCCACATTTGATATATGTTTTTCACATGCATGATTTATGTTCGAAGTAAGCATTCGGCATTCCGATTATTATACTTGTTTTCTCTTCGTCACTACAAAATGATTTCCGTAATCGACATGCATGATTTATGTTCGGGAGTAAGCACTTTGGTATTCATAGATATACGATCACTATATATGTTTTCTCAATCGGACTTTAACTATTCATATGATTTGTACTTCGATGTAAGCATCTTGGTATTCCGATTATTACGCTCACTTTTTGTACTCCTTATTCCAACATTATGACCTCACTTTACGTATTTCATACTTTACATACTCACAAGCCTACATATTTCGCTCGATGGTTCCACCCCTTTCTTCTGGGGTCAGCGTTTCATGCCGCGTGGTGACGGATACTCGTTTGGGTGAGCCGCCTTAGGATTCCTACTCGGCCACTTTGGAGTGCTCCAACTTGTCTCAAAATAAAATCGAAAAATCCCGCCCATATTTTGGTACGTCATAATTAATCTCTTTTGTTATATGTTTGTATATGTTTATTCGGGCGGACGGCGGGGTGTGTCCGTCCGTCATATATTGGTTCGTTATTACTCTTATCCATCGGTCCGTAGACATATATGTGGGTTGTGGGTAGCGCCCGTTCGGAGACTTGTGTTTGCGTTCGTATATTTTCCGGTTGTATGTATAATATATGCATAAAGTACACGCGTCACCGTACCTTTTTGTATGTATAAGTTCCTAATATGTTTGCTATGATACGCGATTATGGTTAGTAGGGGTGCACGAGTACGCCCGGCTCGAGCACTAGTCACGGCATTATGGGGGTTGGGTATATGTTTTTGACATGCATGATTTATGTGGTATCGAGCGGTTCGTCCTCGAATGTCTACAACCGTGTCTAGTAGATCCTTCCGATTTATCGGTGTGTCGTGCACCACATCTATAAACCCAGGAGGGGCTACGAGACATTTAGGATACTACCCTTCTTTCTCGATCTTAGATCGTGCGATAGAGCCGGTGTTATCGAGGATGATCCCCTTCTAACGAATTGTTATGTTTTCGGCGATGCCTCCGAGTATAATATATGAAGGCCACGGCGGTATGCCCCGAAGGGCAAGTCTGCGATGGCGGGAGAGACTAGCACGGGCGGGTCCGGAGAGTTAGGGGCCGTCTGTTCGAGCACAGCTGTGTCGGGTACTCGAGGTCGTGCCCCCGACGGCCGATTAGATGCTACCCGTGTCGGAGAGGACTTGGAGCAGCCGCGGTGCATGGCAAGTATACGTGGGGGAGGCTCCACCTCCGGCGAGGTCCGAGCCTCCAGCTCCCTAGCTAGGGGCGGAGGATAGGGCCATGCGAGATGCGGTCCAGCTGTTGACTAGGATTGTGGCGGGGCAGGTTCATAAGCACGGATTGGGAGGTGACCGTGCTGACAGACATGATAGTCAGAGGGCCCGTGATTTCCTGACCTATAATCCTCCAGAGTTCTTCGGGTCAAAGCCCGCGGAGGATCCCCAGTAGTTTATTAGACAGATGCAGCATACGTTGCGGCTCATTAAGGCTTCCGAGACTGAGTCTGTCGAGTTTGCGTCGTATCGATTGTATGATGTAGCTGCTAACTGGTATGAGTCCTGGGAGCTATCTAGGGGTGAGGGTGCTCCCCCAGCCGTTTGGGATGAGTTTACAGAGGCCTTTCTTGGCCACTTTCTGCCGCCGGAGACGAGGCGAGCCAGGGTTCACCGATTCCTACATCTGAGGCAGGAGTGTGCGGGAGTATAGTCTTGAGTTTGACTATTTGGCTAGATATGCGCCTGCTATTGTGGCGGATATGGCTGACAGGGTGCATCAGTATGTGATAGGGCTGGATCCTTATTTGATCGATAGCTGCATGGCGATGGCTTCCCAGCCCGGCGTGGATATTGCACGGGTACAGGCATACGCCCAAGGTATGGAGGATCGACACCGAGGGCGTCAGCCCGACCGGGACTATGATAGGAGCAGGCCCAAGAGGGATAGATCGACGGCGGGTATTCGGGGCCCCGTGGCGGCCGGGCCTCTGCGACGCGGTAGATAGATATCCTTCTCGGCCAGCCCAGAGTACACCTCCACGGTTCGCGGATAGGAGGCCGACTAGTACAGGGTATTCAGGAGCTGGTCAGAGCTCCAGGGCTTCAGGATCGCAGGTGGACAGAGGTTCCGGCCAGTCGAGGCCACCCATACCTCGGTGTTCTCACTGTGGGGGACGTCATCCGGGAGAGTGTTACCGTGCCACCGGTGCTTGCTTTGCTTGTGGCCGTCAAGGCCATGTTATAAGAGAGTGTCCGTACAGAGGTGGTCCGGGTGGTGCGGCTCAGCTTACGGAGTCAGTTGCCGGTTCATCCTCTCCTTCCGTAGCTATGCGCCCTACGGGGCGGGGCATGCCGGCACCATCAGGCCGCGGTCGGGGTCGTGGCGGAGTTTTCGGTTCTAGCGGTCCTTCGAACCGCATATATGCTCTGACTAGCCGACAGGACCAGGAGGCGACACCAGATGTGGATACAGGTATATGAACCTCTGTTGTAATGTTTTTATGTATGTGTATTTACCGTGTGAATGTTATTTAATAGCGACAGGCAGAAATTTGGGAGCCGATAACCGAATATTTATAAATAACGGCGGTCAAGGTGTGTCCGTCGCCATTGGGAACCTAGGAGACTAAGACGGAAAATAGTTGTACTCATAGATGAAAAAGTGAATGCGTAGAATCGAGAGAGGGGCAAAATAGTAATTGTGTTATGAGAGCGTTCGGAAACCTGCTAAGACTTTATTTTACTCCAAACTACGTGATGAAGGTCGTGCGGTGAGGTGGACGCGATGATACTAGCATTAGAGCATCGTATTCCAAGGTTAAGCGTGCTGGAGTGAGAGAAATTTCAGGATGGGTGACCCCCTGGGAAGTTTACTAAAATTCCAAAAGGCTAGACACAGGGGAATCAAATGAGAAGCTAGGGTAGCCTAAGGGAAATTAGAATAAAGTGAGCGGAAACCTTAAGAGGTCGCGTAGGCCGAGGCAGATTAGACCGGTGAAGAAAGAAAAAGAGAGAAAGGGTGCATCACGGCTTTAGGATTAGGATGAGTTGGAACGGTGTTGGGAATACTTGGTAAGTAAGATAGTAGTAATTATGTCTATATGGGTATGCACGAGATATCCCGTACATGGCTATACCGGCAGATATGTGCATTTTGACAACCAATGTGGCAGCATTTGGGAGGCACTAATCGGACAGGGTAACGAAGTTCAGGTGAAAAGAAAAATAAATGGCCCAAGGGTCACAAGGCAACCTGATGCCGTTTCGTTTTGCCATAGGTTAAGCTGGAAAGCATTAACACAATGATATTTGGAAAAGAAAGGAAGTGAGTAGAAGGACGGCAAAGGGAGTAGAATGTCGGAATAAAAGTGCCGCCTAATTGAGATTGGGGAAATGCGGACATAAGGAAAATATAATCAGGTAATAATATAAGTACACCCCTAAAGGGGGAAGCGGATGTGAGAGATACAAGTGCATGATGGAGATAAACAACGTTACAGTATATTTGATACGGATACTCGGGCTACAGGTAGGATCCCTTGCCGGGACAAGTTAGTAAGATCCAAAAGGCCAGAAAAAGGGGTGGAAGCTAGGATGGTAATTGTGATAGTGCTGCGAATTGATTGTGGAGATCCTGAACGATACGACATTAGGAAGTGAAAGTTTAAAGAAGAGAATACGACAAAAGAACGATGACGCGTAACCTACAGAGACGTTGTGGCAGGTAACACGACTGTGCTGGATTGAAGGCTAGGAAGTAGGCAATAGGAATGTTCGCTAATGATGCTGCGACCTATGATCAGTGAGGGAGAAAAATAAAAAACTCCCTGAGATCCTCATAAGACCTTACGGGACTAGTTGAACATTCGAGGACGAATGTTCTAAAGGGGGGAAGGATGTTATATCCCGTATTTTGTACGTCGGGATAATACGAGTTAGCCACGATAAGTTAGGGACAAGACTAGTCCGGGATACGTAGTCGAGACTTTTAACCACGATCTCATTTTAATACATAAGTGGCTTATAAGTTGTGGCATGGAATATTAAGGAAATTTGGGGGCCAAAAGTGCATTATGGGGAACTTTTAATTCATGAAAATAAGGGGCTATGTGGCCGGACACATGTTGTGTAGGCCATGGCCACATGGAAGCTTATACATGTAATAAAGGATGACTTAAGGGATCATTTTCATCATCTTCATCACTTAGAATTTTCAAGAAACTTGGAGAGAAACAACCAAGCAACCATTCGGCCATCACTACCAAAAATAGAAGACCAAAAATCCATTTCAAAAAAATAATTTCTTTTAGCAATTCCAACCATTGAAGGGTCCTCTTTAACGTGAAACAATTGTTGGAGCAAGCAAACCCCTTATTCTTGCAAGAACAAGCCATAGTCGAGTGAAGAAGAGAGGGAAGAAGGTAAGGTTTAATCTTTTTTTTTATGTTATGAATGGTTTGTGCATGTTATAGTATGTGGAAATGAATGAAATTCATGAAAATATGGAAGTTGGAGTGGAGCCGTGGATGTGGATGCTTGGCCGTGCATGTGTGTGTGTTGTGTAGGAGGGATGAATTAATCCTATTTAGCATGTTTGGTTGTGGTAGTGTGTTGAAATGAATGAAAATCATGAAGTTGGTATGTATGGGTGGTGGCCGAATACCCCCTCTCATATATAGCAAGGAATGAATTGATCTTATGTGGTAATTTGGTTGTTGTTGTTATGCGTTCTAAGATAAAAATGAGCATCTAATGACTTAAGTTGATGTTGTAATTGTTGTGGGCTGATTTGGAAGTTCATGTGAATGTGGCGTAGTTTTTATATTTATGGAAATGACATTGTTAACGCATGGATTGTTGGTATAATTTATGAATTCGGAAGTGAGGAATATGTTGTTGTGTTGTTTTCGGGTAAATTGGAGAGTTAGATGGGTTGTTTGAAATATGGTGTGAATTGTTTAAAGTGTTCTTGAATATTGTTTGAATGGTTTCGGATTAGTAATTGAACGTATGAGCATTGGTATTGGATTGAATGTAGGCGGTTGAATTGAATATAATGAACGTTGTTGAATTATGTGAAAAGAGTTGCTAATGTTAGAATACGTTTAGAATTGATTATTGATGTTGTTAGTATGTTGTTGGCATGGTTGTTGATGAATTTGGCCGAGTTGAATTCTCGGGGTGTTGCATTTACAGGGGAAGTGCTGCCCAAATTTATGTAGAATTAAGTGTTAGTTTGGAATTGAACTCTTAAGTGCCTTTAGCTTATGTTTGGCATTTAATGACGCATTGTAGATCTTGGGAAGTCCACGACGTAAGTTTGGATTAGCTTGGAGAGCGGACAAGGTATGTAAAGCTCACCCCTTCTTTCTTTTGGCATGTCCTAGTCGTAATTAGGCTATGACACGAGCTTCGAGGTAACTCCACTCTTGAATTCTGAGCATTTTATGGTTCATATTTGCTTATCGAGGTTAGCATCCTTAATATGGTCACGTCATGGTCTTTATGTCTCTGATATGGTTGGATTTAGAAAGTTGTATAAACGGTTTTGTTTCTAAAAGAATCCTATGTCTAGAAACGTCCGTAACTTTTGTAGATAGAACCGGATTGCTTTGAAACATTCGTAGAAAGTTTTGTAACGTATAATGACGTTAATTTTCATGGGCGGGCCCGGATCGGATGATGTATGTCCGTGGTCCCCGAGATTTACCTTTGTATAGTCCTAGCGACTTGTTTTTGAAAGAACTTAACATGATTTCCGCTTTGACTCTCGAGCGTCGACTACTTCCTTATCCATCGAGTCTGTAACGATGACTATGTTCTTGATTTTCATAAGTTACTCCATATGGTTTGATATGTACCCATGATTTCGAAAGTTCGGCTTGATACGTTCCCGAGTGGCATTCGGAAGAGACTTGATTTGACTATTGTCCTAATTAGTGAATAATGGTTCGTTTTGATTAATTAATTTATTAAGTCTTGTAAATGTTTATATTGCATGTGGTTTATAAATGTTTTAGATTGCATATAATTCTCACGATGCTGCTCGTGCACATTATTGTTAATTCCTTTGCCGAGTCCCGGGCCGGTATGTATCGTGCGCATTTGTTAAATTTCGAAGTATGATGAGTTTTCCGAAGTATGATGAGTTTCGATGTATGATATGATACGAAGTATGATGAGTTCTGAAGTATGATGTGATTCTGAATTATGATGTGATACGGAGGATGACGTGTTCGGAGATACGCAAAACTTCCGAAGTATGATGAGTTGTGGCGCCCAAGGCGGAGGGCGACCACGTTACGTTCGTCCGGGTCCCATTATGGGCCACATTTGATATATGTTTTTGACATGCATGATTTATGTTCAGAAGTATGCATTCTCGCATTCTGATTACTATACTTGTTTTTTGTACTTCGCATATGATTTCCGGTAATCGACATGCATGATTTATGTTCAGGAGTGAGCACTTTGGTATTCTGATCACTATATATGTTTCTGGACTTTTTATGTATGATTTGTACTTCTGATGTAAGCATCTTGGTATTCCGATTATTACGCTCACTTTCTGTACTCCTTATTCCAGTTATGACTTCACTTTCTGTATTTCATACTTTACATACTCAGTACATATTCCGTACTGACCCCCCTTTCTTCGGGGGGCTGCGTTTCATGCCGCGCAGGTACAGATACTCGTTTGGGTGAGCCGCCAACTTAGGATTCCTACTCAGCCACTTTGGAGTGCTTCCTTGTCCGGAGCCCATATTTTGATACAGACTCTTTTGTTATATGTTTGTATATGTTTATTCAGGGTACGGCGGGGCCCTGTCCCGTCATATGGTTCTGTTATTACTCTTAGAGGTCTGTAGACATATATGTGGGTTGTGGGTAGCGCTGTTCAGTTGTGTTTGCGTTCTGTATATTTTCCGGTTGTATGTATAATATATGCATAAAAGTACACGCGTCACCGTACCTTTTTGTATGTATAAGTTCCTAATATGTTTGCTATGAGCAGATTATGGTTAGTAGAGGGTGCGAGTGCCCAGCTCGGGCACTGGTCACGGACTACGGGATTGGGTCGTGACACATACATTAGAACTTGGAGGCAACTATGGATATGTCGGGGTGACATGAGGTCGTGGACCCCCGATTACATTATGGAGTAATCATAATCATCATATCTCACCTTGAAGGGACTAACGTTTTAAGGTGAGTGTACACAAGAAGAAGCATCAATGGAACCATACTTAGAATCATTAACTTCATGGGCATCATATCTCACTTTAGGATTCTTTAGACTTAACTCATCATCATCAATTATCATACTCGTGTCTTACCTCTTTTCTTTCTCTTATACATATGTAGCTCCTTATTGTCAAAGACTCATCGTCATCATTATCGTGCTCATAATATATCTCTTATCTTTATCTCGTATGGCTATTCATGAACATAGACTCTTAGTTTCCGAAATGTAGGAAAATCATGGAAAAATGGGAAGACTCATGCCATCGGAGACATGCCTTAGAAAGAAAGGACTAGCATCATAAGGTGGGTCTAGCAACAATGATTAATATCAAAGAATCGTATGAAGGTCATTAGCTTCGTAATAATATCATATCATGAGCTTTAGGGTCTCTAGACTTGGGCTCATCATTATATTCATAACATATCTCTTAACTTTATCTCATGAGAGCTCTTTATAACGTAGACCCATCATTTCCGGTATATACATAGATGTAGAGAAGTCATAGAAAGATAGGCAGATTCATACCATAGAGTCATGCCTTAGAAGGAAAGGACTAGCCTTACATACCTCTTTCGTTTATCAATTCTATCGCTTGATTGTTCTCCTTCGATGCTCGCGTTTCTTCCTTCAAGAAAGTTCGTATTAACATTAGCTAACCGATTATATGAACGTGCTTACTAACGCTAAAGAAAATTGGGTAGCATTTCCTTTGCTTATACAACTTCCTCCATATTCCATATCAACTCCCAAACATTCATAACAACAATCACAATATCATAAACAACAATCATCATTCATTTACATTATCCACATTTCACAATTTCACTTCAATTCCTCCATAATCATGATCATAGTTCACTATCGCGTTCTCTCACGTATAATGCTTATCTCATGTTCTAAATGTCATTCATAACATACTCACAATCACAACATATCAATAATCATGGCTCAATCCAAACTACTTCTCAAAAATTACACTATTCCCATATTTATGACCCATTTTCTATATTCTTCTACAATCCAAGTGTTTCAACTCTCAATACCTTAAACAGCATGAAAAGATCATAAAACTTACCTTAGATAGTGTAGGAATAAGCCTTGAGTGGAAATACTCTTCTTCCACCAAAACCCTAATTCACTTCTCTTGGAATTTCTTGGCTTGGATAAACTCTAGTGAGCTTCTTACACTTGATTCACTTGAATTCTTGATATTGATCTTTGCTTTCCTTTGTATTCTTATAGATGAAGTATGTAGAACCTTCTAGAGGTCTTGAGAGAGATGAAGGAGTGTGAGAAAATGAAATTAGTGAAGTGGGATCACATTTATATAATTGAACTTAACTCAGCCCGTCGACTTTCACGGACACTTATACGGTCCGTGGAACATTGCACGGCCCGTATAAGTGGTCATGGTTCACCACTAAGCAATCATCATCTCTCTTTTGGGTGTTATACGGACATTATACGGACCGTATAATGTTATACGGACCGTATAAGTTGGTCGTATAACCCCCTTTTCTTGAAATGATCTCCGTCGTTCGTTTGATCTCCAATCCTTATGGAACCTTCTTGACACTTGTTTAACACTTCATTAACAATTTAAGGGACGTTATAACTCTTCTCCAAAACATCATTAAGTTCTCATTAATTCATTGTTCGTAAATCTTGCCCGACACACAACATATACCTTACTTTCCTTAACACCTTTCGTCTCCCGCCTTAAATGTCTTTGAAATCTCATTTAGAATCATCAAATACTATTTCTTACTTATCAAAACATCGTATACATCGTGCCCTTCGTTAGTCTATTCATGGTACGTTAACGGGAAATTTTCGAGGTGTAACAGATGGCCAAGATAACACCAAGGGAGTAAGCAAAGGAAGGCGCCATAGTCAAGCAAGGGAGTTGTCCATGAATAGAGAAATGAAGAGAAAGTAACTCCCTTGCAAGTCGGCAAGTAGACGTAGCCGTGGCGAACCCAGACCACCTTGATGGGAATAGAATGTCAATTAAATATTAGTTCAGTTATACAAGAATAGAAGGCTATAGAATTTAGGAAAGAGTTCAATAAAGAGCTAAGGGAGAACGAGAAGAGGTTGACCAACCTATGCTAAAAATAAGGCGATCACAGTATAAGAGAAGGCCAGTCGCTCCAAGACATCAGTAAAAAGCGTCATGGACTGGCAACTACAACATTCGAGGATGAATGTTTTGAAGGGGGAAGAATGTTACACCCCGTGGTTCTGTACGTTGAAATTCTTAAGTATTGTTTGTTTCAAGTATGGACCTTGAAGTAGCTCTTGTAACCGTAAGTTAAGGTGAGGCCCACATGCTGGAGTTTTATAAAGGATATATAAAAGGTGATATGAGTAGTACATGGGAAGTTGAGCAAGTCTTAAGAAGGACCCTTAAGCCAAATATGGGCGTAAGCCCTCCAAAAGGATGATTTAAGGATACGTTTTCAGATGATCCGATTTAGAGAGGCCAAAACGCCATTATAAGTTTGGAATTTGGAGTCACACCACAAATGAAAGTTGTAGATAATTGAAAGAGATTTTCAACCATAGGTCGTGGGACCTTATAAGATAGCTAGATTAAACGTTATACACATTTTAAGATTGGCTGTCAGGGCAGGGAATTAACCCTGCGCGAATGCTCCAGAAGGTGGCGCTAACGCGCAGAAGGGGACCCTGCAACTCAGCGCGAACGCGCCACTTGGAAGCGCGATCGTGCTGAGTAAATTTTAAGTCGGTCCAGGCAGAACCTGGACCGTTATATAAAGGGGTCACCCCCCTTATTTTTCATCCAAAACACACCCAAAGCTCCTCAAATGTTCTGGAAACTTCCCCCAACCTTCACTTATCAAATTTTAATGCGGATCAAGTAGAATTCTCTGAATTCCAACCCAGACAGCGTATAGTTGCGGTTGTAAAATCATATAACGACGAGTTTGGCTCAGCTCAAGGTGGAAAAAAGTGGAGATATAGCAATATTACCAGGAGAAAGGTATGAATCTCTTATTATTAATGTTAATCTTGGTTTATTTATTGAGATAGAACTGTTAAATAGCCGTATCATAATTGTGTTGGTGGAAATATGGGATAAATGTCATATGGAATAATTTATGGAGTATTTTGGTAGTAATGGTATTGTGGTGGATGTTGGTATCGTTGTGGTTGTTGTTGGTTACTGAATTATAATTTCGGGCTAGGCATATAAACAGGGGAGATGCTGCCCGATTTTCGGCAGGATATAGAATGGGTTAATATGAAAGCCTAGCATAAGTATATAACAATGAGTCTAACAATTATGCGAATCCTCTTGAATGTAGATTTACGAGCTCGGGCGGATAAGCGTAAGTAATAGGAGGTTGAAAAGGTATGTTAAGGCTCGTCCCTTTCTTTCAAAGGCATGATTCCTATGTTATGATTCCATAAATGTTTCCATAATCGCCTTATTTTCAAAAGCTAGGAGTTTATGACTCTTAAAGATTATTACGATGTTAAATGAAAAATGTTCTATGATGATTGTGATGATGATGATGATCCTCTCCTAGAAACTCCGAAGCTATGATTTGAGAGCATTATGAGATTATTGAGCCATTCCATGAATCCCTTGATCTTACTTATTGTTGATGGTCTCACCTCATGTCATTCGTTCCTTCAAGGTGAGATATAACGAAGATAACAATTCTATTTTTAGTGCTACCTAAGTTCATGATTCTCGAGACTCCCATGACATTATCGATTTTATCTTACGATGGTTTATCCTTCAAGGAATGATATAGTGACGATGGTAATGCTAATGATGATGTTGATTTCATTTATGTATTTTTATGTGTATGCATGTATGTATGTATTGCATCCCACTGATCAGCTGGGGATAACACCGAGCCTACATGGCGGGGTAAGATAACACCGAGCCTATATGGCTGGGTAAGATAACACCGAGCCTACATGGCCGGGTAAGATAATACCGAGCCTACATGGCCGGGTAAGACAATACCAAGACTACATGGCCGGGTAAGACAACACCGAGCCTATATGGCCAGGTAAGACAACACCGAGCCTATATGGTCGGGTAAGACAACACCGAGCCTATATGGCTGGGTAAGACAACACCGAGCCTACATGGCTGGGTAAGACAACACCGAGCCTATATGGCCGGGTAAGATAACACCACGCCTATATATATATATATAATATAATATATATATATATATATATATATATATATATATATATATATATATATATATATTTAATCACGGACGAGATATTATATATGGATATGTATGAAAAAGTCTTTTTTTAAAAGCTAAGCATGCACGACATTCACCTTAAAAGGGCATTCATAGGCACAGGTTGATCCCTTTTATATTACTCTATCGTCAATGCCCAGGTTGATCCCTTTTATATTACTTTATCGTCATACGTTCATTATGTTATTTTCCATGTTCGGTATCTCTTACTATGTTACTATTCATGCCTTACATACTCAGTACGTTGCTCGTACTGACGTCCTTTCTTGTGGACGCTGCGTTCATGCCCGCAGGTAGACAAGTAGACGGATCTGACCCGTAGGTGATCTATCAGTGGATTCTCGGGAGCACTCCACTTACTTCGGAGCTGCAGTCTATGGGTATTGGTCCTTATGGTTACTTGTATTCTATGTAGAGGCTCGTAGACATATATGTACAGTTAGATGTTTCATAACCCTATCGGTTCATATCATTGTGTAACATTTTTGTAGCTTTGATGGCGGGTAATGATGGGCATAATTGTCGAAGATTATACAGAGATATGTTGTTATATTGCGCTATATGTTTTTACAGATTATGATATCCATAAGCTATCTTTATGATCCACCCAGAAATGATTATAAGATGTATGTTTAGAGGTACTCGGCGTGTTAGCTCCGGGTGCCCGTCATGGCCCTGTAGTTGGGTTGTGACATCTTGCCTCAAATGTCTTTGAAATCTTAATTAGAATCATTAAGTACTACTTCTTACTTATAGAAACATCATATACTTCTTACCCTGCGTTATTCTATCTACCACATAACGACATGAGATTTTTCCGAGGCGTAACACCGGGGGATTGTTGCAAGCTATGGAAATTCCAACTTGTAAATGGGAAGTGATTAATATGGATTTTATTGCTGGCTTGCCTCGTTCTCAGCGAAAGTATGATTCTGTATAGGTAATTGTGGACAGACTTACGAAGTTGGCTTATTTTCTACTAGTCAGAGCTACGTACTCAGCAAAATATTATGCAAAGTTGTATGTCAAGGAGATAGTATGACTCCATGGTGTCCCAGTATCCATTATTTCCGATAGAGGAGCATAATTTACAGTTAATTTCTGGAAGTCTTTCCAAGAAGGTTTGGGAACTCAGGTAAGACTTAGCGTTTTGGAACTCAGGTAAGACTTAGCACAGTATTTCATCCATAGACTGATGGATAAGCTGAGCGCACTATTCATACCCTCGAAGATATGCTATGGGCATGTGTATTAGACTTCGGAGGTAGCTGGGATGATCATTTTTCACTCATTGAATTTGCATATAACAATAATTATCACTCCAAAGATTCAAATGGCCCCATATGTGGCTTTTTATATGGGAGGAAGTGTAGATCGTCAATTGGATGGTTCGAAATAGGAGAAACGAAGTTAGTGGGCCCAGACTTGATCTAGCAAGCAGTGGAGAAGATCAAGCTTATCCACGACTGGTCGTTGACAGCCCAGAGCCGGCAGAAGTCTTACGCGGACAATCACCATTGAAATCTAGAATTCCAAGTTAATGATTGGGTATTCTTGAAGGTGTCGCCTATGAAGGGTGTGATGAGATTTGGTAAAAGGGGGAAGCTTAGTCCTCGGTATATTGGGCCTTGCAAGATTATGCGCAAGGTAGGCCAAGTGGCTTATGAGTTAGATTTGCCTTCGGACTTAGAGTCAGTCCACCCAGTCTTCCATGTGTCGATGCTTCGCAAGTGCATTGGAGATCCTTCCAGAATTATGCCTGTAGATGATGTCCAAGTTACTAAGAAATTATCCTATGAAGAAGTACCCATTGCCATTCTAGATAGGCAAGTTCGAAGACTCTGAACTAAAGACGTAGCCTCAGTTAAAGTGTTATGAAGAAACAATTGTTATATCCCGTATTTTGAACAACGGGACAACATGAGTGAATTACGATAAGTTAGGGACAAGACTATCCCGAGAGACTTTTGTGTGTTTAGTAGGCTTAAGTTTGTGTATGATTTTAATGTCATGAAAATGTTAAGGAAACATTGGAGTCATATTCCATTTTTAGTAAGTGTGCTATTTTTGGAAAGTTTGAAAATTAAAAAAAAAAAAAATAAAAGCACCATGTGGCCGGCCACCTTGGGGGTGGGCCATGGCCACATGGATGGTGAATATATGACTACTTAAAGATGACTTAGTCATCTTATAGACCACTTCCACACTTAGAGAAATTCTAGAAAAATCAAGAAAACAAGGAGAGGGGAAAAACAAGAGGGTTTCGGCCACCTCTTGGAAATTCAAGAAAATTTTAAGCCATCAAAAAAAAAAAATGCTTCAAGCAAACTTGCTAATTCAAGGGTGCTCATTAACGTGGAAATGTTGTTTGGAGCGTTAGATTGCTCGTTTTCTCTATCCGCCACTTTAGGCAAGTTGAGAAGTTGAAGAAGAAAGGTGAGTTCTAATCTTGTTTTATGTGTTATGAATGGCTTATATGTGTTGTAGTATGCTAAAATGGAAGAAATTCATGATAGAAATCAAGTTGGAGTTGAAGTCGTGTAGGTGGTGTTTGGCCGTGCATATGTATGTTGCGTTGGAAGTAATGTATTAATTCTAATTAGCATGTTTTGATGGTTGTAGAGTGAAGAAAAGAATGAAAATCATCTTCGTGTGTGTGTGTGATGTTGGCCGAATGGTTCCCCTTTGGTGTAGTTGTGATGAACAAATCGTCGTTAGTATTATCGTTGTCGTCGTTATAGATTTTATGAGGAAAAATGCAAGTTTAATGACTCAAAATGATGTTATGTTAGTTATGGGATGATTTGGAAATTTATGCGAATTTTATGTGATTTTTGTATTTATGAGAATTGCATTGTTAATGTGTGGATTATTAGTGTAACTCATGAATTTGGAAGGAAAGAATGTAGATCATGTTGTTTTCGGGTTTGGAGACAAATTGGTGAGTTTGAGCCTTA
This sequence comes from Lycium ferocissimum, assembly GCF_029784015.1. Taxonomy (NCBI): domain Eukaryota; kingdom Viridiplantae; phylum Streptophyta; class Magnoliopsida; order Solanales; family Solanaceae; genus Lycium; species Lycium ferocissimum. The sequence goes on along the minus strand of NW_026715642.1, from coordinate 3,862 downwards.
TTTGGGTTGGTTGGAAAATTGTATGAATTGTTTAAAACGTTCTTGAATATTGTTTGAATGGTTTTGGATTAGTAATCGAATGTATAAACGCGGATATTAGATTGAACGTAAGTAGTTGAAGTGACTATATTATGAGTGTTGTTGAATGTTGTTGGAATATTATGAATGTTGTTGAATTTATGTAGAAAGAGCTATTAATGTTGGAATGCATTGTGAGTTGATTATTGATATTGTAGTTTGGTTGTTGGTTTGGTTGTTGTTGAAATTAGCCGAGGTAAATCTCGGTTGGTGTATTTATAGGGGAAATGCCGCCGAAATTTCGTAGAATTTAATGTTCGTTTGGAATTGAATGCCTAAAGGCTTATGGCTAATGTTTGTACATTGGCGTTATGTAGATCTCTTGAGCATCCGAGAGTCGAGGCTTTGACTTAGGCTTGCGAGCCGACGAGGCATGTAAGGCGTCACTTTCTTTTTTGGCATGTCTTAGTGCTACTAGGCTATGACCCGAGCCTCTGGGTAATTCCACTCTTTAGAATCCGAGCTAGATACGTACTTTATTCGTTCCTAAAGACTTACTCTTTAATGTAACCAACCTAAGGTTCTTATGCTTTCAAATGATTGAATTTCAAAAGGCTTATAAAGAATTTTTGCTACAAAGAGGTTCCGAACTTCAAACGCCGTAACTTTTGCCGATGAGCTCGAATCGCCCCGAAACATAATAGGTAATTTCATAGAACATAACATTCCCCTAACTTCTCGCAGCCGGCTCGGATGGGGGTCGGCACCCGTCCGTGGGGCCCGCTCGCTTTTCTATGCTTATGGTTAATGACCTACCAAATTTTCATTTTGACTTCGTTATGGATTTCTTACTTACTTAACGAGTTATGAGTATGGTTTTATGACATGGTTACTCACGACTCCGATGGTTATTACCTCGGACCGCCGTTATATTTCGTGCGCATTATGGTATATTCCGGTGTGATGTCGTGTTATTGTCACGAGCTCCTCTCGCAGGTCCGGTTCCGTTTATATTTGGTGTTATGCCGTGTACGGTGTCACGGTTGGTTATGATGTGTTACGAGGATATGCCGGGTTACGGAGATATGAAACTTTCTCGGTGTGACGTCGTGGCGCCATCGCATGCGGGCGACCATCGTTCCAAGAGCCTATGATGATTTATATTTCGCAATCCAAATATTTCGACATTTCGCATATCATATCTATTTTCGTATTTTGTTATTGTGGTTCCGTATTTCTCGCTTACATACTCGCACATAATCCGCATCGACCCCTTCCTTCGGGGTCGTTAAGCCATGCCCGCAGTACGTACGTTCGGGCTCTGCGGCCCACCGCCAGACACCTATTCCGCTTATCGGGAGTGCTCCTTCGTTCGGGAGCTGATATTTTGCTTATATATACTCTTTCTCGATATACGTATATATTTATTTAAAAGGGACGGACGGGGGCCCCGTCCCGTCATATGATTTTGTTACTCCGTTTAGAGGTCTGTGGACATGTTCGGGGTAAGTACACATTCCGTACAAAATAAGTGCGCGTGTTTTATGTATCACGTTCTCTTCGCCACCAGCCTTAGCTCGCTCGCTTTGATATTTCAAGATTCTACATTACGGCGCACGGCCGGCTTTTATGTTACATATGTTGTCTATTTTGTGATAACCGAGGCTATATGTGATTATGTATAATTACGCGAGTTAGCATGCCACTTTTGGAGTGTCGCTACGTACGAGTGCCCACCCGCACGCAAGTCACCGAGCCCGCCTGGCCGGGTCGTGACAAAAGCGGCATCGCAGAGGTTCGTCCTCGAATATCTGATGTGCCGTGTCTATAGTCTCCGTTTATCGCGTGTTGTGCACCACATCTATAAACAAAGAGGCTACGTATTTTCAGATATTGTCTTTTCTTTCTTTTCCGATCTAGATCGTGGCCAAGATTATTGGGATGACTTATTTCTAACGAATCGCTATGTTTTCGCCGATGCCTCCGAGAAAGGCGACACGCTCGTGGCGGGCAAGTCTACCGGGCCAGGAAAGAGACCCGGCCCGCAGAGTTACTAGGGCCCGTGCTCGCCCCCATTGCAGATTGTGCCCTTGGCCGGCCGCTTCCGCCACCCCATCACCATCGAGGGGCACAGAGCACAGCCAGCCGGGCGGACAGAGGCGGCCTCCACCACTCGCCCCGAGGCTCGAGTGCCCGAGCCTCCGCCCTCTTCGGCCCGCGAGGATGTACAGGGAGGGACGCCGGCGCCGCCTGGCCGGGACTCGTATTGGTAGCAAAGGTGTCCGAAACACGTGACCAGAGAGATTACGCAGCGCGGCGTGATGGCCGCAGGGCCGTTATTTCTTGGACCTATAATCCGCCGAGTTTTTGGGTCAAAGCCCGAAGAGGACCCTCGTGAGTTTATCGTACGTATACGCACGCCGGCGGGCCGTCGTGCTTCCGAGACCGAGTCGGTAGAGTTGGCGGCCGCGCATCGGTCGTGCGACGACATAAAGCGCCCAATTGGTACAGGAGTCAGGCGAGCCGTCCGCAGGCGGCGTGCCCCCCGTACCGTACGGGGACGCAGTTCACGGAGGCTTTTCTTGCCCATTTTCTCGCCCTGAGACTAGGGGACGAGCCAGGGTTCGCTGTGTTTATACATCCGAGACAGGCGGTGAGCCGTCCGGGAGTACAATTTGGTGTTTGATTCTTTGGCCGCATACGCTCCTCATATTGTGCGGCGATGGTCACGGTAGTGCCACCCAGATGTTGCTGGCCGGATGATTATTTGATTGATGCTCGTACGTAGATGGCTTCTTAGCCGGGGCATGGACATCGTACCTAGGCACAGCGCACGCCCGTGGGGACGGGGGAGGGCAGGGCGCCCCCCGCGGTTAGCGCAGGGGCCGCCCAAGAGGGCCGGGCCACCGGGTCCCGGGGATTTCGGAGGCCCCCAAAAAAGACAAAAAGATATTCCTCCCCAAACCCCCCCAACGCCCCCCCCAAAGCCGGGGGGAGACCCGAGCGTCGGGATTTAAAAGCGGGGCGAGCTCCGTGTTTGTGCTCACGGCGGCGAGGCACCGGCCCCCCGAGGCCACCAAGACCTCCGTGTTCCCACCGGGGAGACACCACCAGGAGAGGCCTTCCGGCCGTGTTCTTTTTGGGCCCATAGGGCCCCCTTAAGAGATTGCCCGCATGGGGAAAAGTAAGGGAAGGGGGCACCCCACTTGGGTGCCGGTTTATCTTCATCACCAAAAATGGGGGCCCCGGCGGGGGGGGGAGGGCCGGGGACGGGAGCCCCGGGGGGCCGTGGCGGGGCCGGGGCCCAGCGGGCCCCGAACCCCATATACAAGCAGGCCCCGTCGACCCGGAGGCGTCGCCTAACGTGGTTACAGGTACATTATTGGTTTTCTCGCGAGCTGTATATGCATTGATTGTTATAGCCCGTATCTCATACGTTCGGATATTGTGAGACAATGGTGAGAAGTTAAGGACAAGGCTATGTTCTAAAATTATTTTAATGCATTAGTATGGGCATTATTTACGTACGTTGGTAGTATGGAAATAATGAGAAAGGTTAAGGGTAAAAAAGGAAAATTTTAAAAGGGTCCATGGAAAATATATCATGGAGGACAAGTAAAATGGGAATTTTGCAAAGTTAAAAAAGTTCATGAAAGGGGCTATGTTACCGTGCACTACATGCCCTTATTTTTAATTAAAGGGGGCTAATTGTAAATTATAAAAGTTATGGACCAAGGCTTGTTTAAGAAGACATTAGTCTTCCTTTAATTTTAAGAAAATTCAAGAATTTCGTAGAGAGGGATTATGTGGCCATGTTCTTATCTTTTTGGGGCCAAATTATAAA